>NW_016107539.1:990984-1001875 GCF_001604975.1 Cebus imitator | reverse complement strand
TTTTTTTTTTTTGATACGGAGTCTCACTCTGTCGCCCTGGCTGGAGTGCGGTGGTACTATTGGCTCATTGCAACCTCCTTCCCAGGTTCAAGTGATTCTTGCGTTTCAGCCTTCCAGGTAGCTGTGATTACAGGTGATTGTCACCACACCCTGCTACTATTTTTTTTTTTGCATTTTTTAGTAGAGACCGGGTTTTGCCATGTTGGCCAGGCTGGTCTGGAACTCCTGGCCTCAGTGATCCACCCGCCTCAGCCTCCCAAAGTGTTGGAATTATGGGCGTGAGCCACTGCGCCCAGCCAACATACACATAATTGGGTGCCAGAGGTGGGTGAACAGGTATGAGATGGGAACTCACCCTCGTGTGGGAGTGGGAGTTGTGAGTACACTAGGCATTCTCTGGCCAGAGACACATGATTTCTTTTTATTTTATTCTTGCTTTCTTTTTTTTGCATTTCTTATTTCATCCATCTTAATTTTCCATGAATCTTAGTTTTTCTTCTCCTATTGTCTTTTTGTTTAAAACAATGTAAGTATAGAATACATACAGCGAAGTATATCTAGTAGGCTAATATTAAATGTATAGTGATAACTTTTTGCACAGATTTACACCCATGAGTCCCCCACTGGGATCGTGTAGAAAGCATCTGATTCACTTAATGAGAAACTGCCGACAACCTCAAAGTGAGATACTACTTTATCCTTGCTAAGCTGGTTATCATTAAAAGGACACGGTCAGTGTTGGTGGGGATGTGGAAAAATCAGAACCTTTGTGCATTGCTGGTGGGAATGTAAAATGGTTTGCTTGCTGTAGGAAATAGTCTGGCAGTTTCTTTTGAGGGTGATAAAATATTCTAAAATCAGATTGTGGCGATGGTTGCACAACTCTGTAAATTTATGAAAAACCATTAAATTACATATTTTAAGTGAGTGAATTTTATGGTATGTAACTTATATCTCAGTAAAGGCATTAAAACCCTGCCAAACCATTTTCCAGAATGGCTGTACCGTTTTTGCATTTGTATGAGAGTTCCAGTTCTACATCCTTGTTGTCTGCACTTGGCATTGTCAAGATTTGTTCTAGCCATTCTAATAGATGTGCAGCGGTATCTAACCATGGTTTTAAATATCATTTTCCCAATTGTTGATAATGTTGAACATCTTTTCATGTGCTTGTTTGCCATCCACGTGTCTTCTTTGGTGAAATGTTCATGTCTTTTGCTCGTTTTTAAGAATGAGATTGTTTCCTTACTGTTGAGTTTTGAGAGTTTTAAAAAATATATTCTGACTCTCTCTCTATATATAGTTGGATAAGTGATTTGCAAATATCCCTGCCCCTTTTTATCGAAAAGCTTGCCTCTTCATTGTCTTTATTGTTAATATTTTTAAATTTAGTCTTTCTGGTGGGTGTGTTGTGGTATATTATTGTGGTTTTAATTTCCATCATATCATTTCATGGTCTGGTTTGTGGAGTCTTGGTTCAACAGCAGCTATGGCTCTAGGCAAAATGCTTTACCTACAGAATACTTTCAAAGAGGGATATTTTCATTGTCTTTTCTATAGATGAGGGTTTAAGAGCTGTAGTGACTTGTTCAAAGTCTCACAGTTTGTAAGAGGTGGCGTCAGGATGGGTGCTCAGGTCCACAGACTTAGAGGCAGCTGCCTCTTTTGAGCTAGAATCCAGCTCAACTTCAAGGCTCCTGGTGAAAGCAACGGCCTCCCTTCTCTCCAGCAAGCTGCATTCTTTGAAGGCATGTCACAGGAGGTTGAGAAATGCCAGCGCAGATGAATGCTCCATTTATCTAAATCCCATCATTCCCAAGGGCCAGCCTCACCTCCATCCCTGACTTAGCATTTCCCAGGGAATTGCCACATTCCCTAGCTGCTATCATTGTGGCTTCTAACTAAGAGCAGAGCCAACCTCAGAATGGGGTAGAGGCCTCAAACCATGAGTCACTGTGGAGATGTCATCACTCTGGGGGAAGAGAGCCCCACACTGTCTGGAAGCACCAGTAGACAGCCATTGCATGTATATTTATTGAGCACCTACTGGATGCCAGGCAGATGCCAGGCAGCTTCCAGGCACTTGGGGATGCCATGATCTAGACGTTCATGGATCCTGGTTTCCTACAGAGTGGAGTGTCTGTCTTAGGCAGGGAAGAAATGAATAGGCCTCCTTCAGGTCTTCGTTTACTTGTCCCTTCTTAAAGAGGCTTAGTTGACCTCCTCCCGTCGGACGTGTAGCTCTGTCACTTCCTAGCCCCTTACCTTGTTCTACTTGTCCTCAGGAGCTCAGCCTCAGTCATGATCACTTAAATGTAAGCCCTGTGAGGACAGGGACTTTGACTTATTTGCTATTCTGAATGCCTAGAAACAGATGGCCTATGGTGAGTGTTCACTAGATGCAAAATGAATAAATGAATAAACAAATATGGTAATTCATCACACAGTGATGAATATTATCATAAAGTTAAGTCAGGATGCCATTAAGGAGACCAATTGGGGTGGAGGTTGGGGGTTGGGAGTGGGGAGATTGTGTGAGGCTATTTTTAGACTTGGTGGTCAGGGAGGGCTTCCTTGAGGAGTTGGTTTTTGAGCTAAAATCTGAAAGATGAGAGGATCCAGGATTCATAGATGTTCCAGGCAAAGAAAACAGCATGTGCAAATGCCCTGTGGCAGGAAGGGTTCAGAGTTTTCAGGAACAGGAAGAAGAGCAATGGCAGCCCGTGCTGAAGAGTGGCAAGAGATAGGTATTGTAGCCTTGTATGAAGGCTTCTGTGTACCCAGAGTCTGTCCCCAACGTGCCAGGCAGCAAGCTACCTTCTGACCTTTGGGGATAAGTGTGCAGAATGGGCCCACTGTGTGTCATGTTGAGAGATTCCAGATCCCAGGATCATGGATTCCCATAGCCAGAGACATCCAGGATATAGTTCATACTCCAGACCACATTGCTTACCCCAAGTGCGACTGGTTTCTTTCTCCAAGTTCGGGGTTGGGGATTTTGGTGAGTCAGTCCATGAGAAAGCTCTTTAAACTCTTGAGAGAATCTCCCATGGGCCTAGGAAAGGCCTCTGAAAAAAGACACTTCTGAGAGCCATGCAAGTTCCAAATGAGAGTGTGGATGCTTTGTACCAGGCACTCGTACCTGTATTTTCTTGTATCCTCACTATAACCTTGTAGGGTAAGTGGAATTAAACTCATTCACAGATAAGTAAAACAAGATGCAGTTAAACTCCCAGTCTGGCAATTTATTAACTATGAAATTCTGGGCAGATGTTGCAGTCTGACCCTGGGATTTTTTATCTGTAAAATGGGTACATGTCTGTGTGCATGTGTACCGCCTCCGTAATTGATATTGTGAAAGGAAAATAAACGTGATGTATGTGATGTGCCTGGCGTGGTTACATATTGTTCCGTATCAGTTATAGTTCTGTGGTTGCACACAGCAAAAATGAGAACTGGCAAAGTTAAGCCAAGAGACAGGGAGGGGAAATGGATTGCCAGGTTGTGGAGTGGCTCACAGACTGGAGCTTTAGCTAAGAACAACAAGAATGAGGACATGCTAGAGATGGAGGTAGCAGGAGCTAATATACCATGCAGCAGGGTCCCTGCAGCCTGTTTTCTCACCTGCAGGTCTTTTATCCCGCCACCCCCACCGCATCACTTCCACCTTGCATCACTCAAGGGTCAACATCCTCCTATGAGAACCTGATGGGTTAACTTTGAATTACAGGGCAGGGTATTTTGATTGACAGTTGCTCCAAGACTGCCTGCCATGAGGAAGAAGTAATTCCCCAGAGAGATTGTTTTTGGTTTCCCCAGGAGGAAGGGTGCCTAGATGCTTGACGGTCAACGTGTAACACATGTCCATTATAGTAATAATGTTGGCTTTGCCACTGGACTCGCTGTGGTCAAGACTGTCACCTCTCTATAAACTTCAGTTTCTACTTTGTCTAGTGCAGGCAGTGAGTTCACACCAGAGCAACTCTAAGAATCTTCAGTGGAACTGTAGAAAAATGAGGACACTCTCTTCTAGGCCGTCTCTTTTGATCAACTTTGAAAGATTTTTCCGGAAGTTTTCTCACATCTTATTGGTCACCACTGGGATACACACCCACCCCTAGACCAATCACTGGTGAGAAGGGAATGGATAAAGACCAATCAGAGTCAAGCAGCAAGCGGGATGGGATGACAGTGTGTAGAGCACTCATGATTGGCCATGCTTTGTGCTCTCAAGGAGAGTAGTTTCTGTCGACAGAATTTTCCGAGCCGGTAAAGCTTGAAAACGGGGGTCAGGGCTTTTTGGTCTAGACGATGTCCTTGGAGGTTGGTTTGTGTTACCTCTGCTCCACCGAGCATCTCAGAGGGAGGCCCCCTTTCACCCTTTCAGGTAGCTCAGCCATACCACAGTACTGAACCCAAAACATGCCAAAGCAAGCCGTGAACTTCCAGATGAAAGAAACACCAGGTGTTAGCATCCAATAAATAAATAACGTTGTGGCTGAATTGAAAAAAAATTCATCTTGCCAGGCACCGTGACCACGTCGGTGTTGATTTAAAGCAGGTCTTAATTATAGTGCCAGGTAAGCTCTGCTCTGCCTGTTTTGGGCTGTCCCCAGCTTAGCTGTCAACTCAGCTTACCTTCTAGAGAATTGACAATTACATGGTGGCACTTTTCCATTCGTGTGTGACGTAACACAGCCCCTCTTCTCAAAAGTTGGTAACTAAATTTGAGGTGCTGAAAGAAATATTGCAATTGAATTGATGCATTAGGGAACATTTATGTGCCTTGGAGTGAATTAATGTCTTGGGAAAAAAAAGCCCCTTCTCTTAGCACAAATACACACTTTTCACATTCCTTTTTAGGCACCGAGGATTTTTATGGCAGTGTAAATCAGATTTTACAGGCCACATATTTCAAGTATGGAGTTCATTAAATGTGTGAAATTTGACATTTGCTTCAGGGCGTGGCTAGGGTCTCCAGTAATGAATCACAAGTTGTGTTGGGTTTTCTGATCAAGTTCAATATGCTAATACCTCTGTGGAGTTGCACAAAAAGGCAATTTCTCTTCAAGCCTTTCCAAGGCTGGTTCTCCTGGGATCATGTCCAGTCCTTCAGTGGACCAGGTACCAGTAAGAGACGTGGCTCCACCATCTTTATTCACGTTGAGAAACCTGGCAGGCGTATTCTTTAACTGATTCCTGAGTTGTGTCAGCACATTTATTAATTCAGTAGCCATTTACTGACCACCTACTATGCCAGGCTCTGTGCTGGCATAGCAACAATTTAGTAACAAATGAGACTATGTATGGTTGGTGAAGTTTGCAGGTTTGAGAGGAGGCAGATACAGAATACTTAATTTCTCCAATTATGCAGTCATCAACTGTGAGAAAGAAAACCTGGCATGTTTTGAGGCTCAGGTGTTGGGGGAGACCAGTTTTTTTTTCTGGGAGTGTCAGTAAAGGTATTTCTGAGAGTAACAGTTAAGCTGACCCTGGAAGGATGGGTAGGTCTTAGCTAGAGTGAGAGTTGGGGTGTGTAGCGGAGGGAAAAGGATCAGTGACACGGCAGAGAATAAGCCCTGCCCTTAGTCAGTTGATTAGTAACTAAAGACCACCTGATGTGCTCTGGATTAGGAATAACGATGGGGAGAAAGACTTGGAACTTGTATCAGTTGAGACTCATGGTTGCAGGTGACAGAAGCCCAATCCATTAGGAATTTATTTGCTCATGTGTCTGAAAAGTACAGAGTAGGGCTGGCTTCAGACATGGCTGACTCTAGGATGCAAATGATATGAAGTATCTGCCTCTAGGTCCTGGCTCTGTTTTGCTTTATGTTTGCTTTTTTTCTCAGGCAGAACCTCTCTTTCTGGTGGCCCCAGTAACCCAGGCTCACATCACCCTAGTTTTCTGATCCCATTCAACAGAGTGTCCCCTTCTCAATGGTTCCAGCAAAAGTTCTAGGTTTGAGTCTCTGGCCTTGATCACACGTCCAAACCTGAGACAATCACTGGGGTTAGGAGTGTGCAGTGTCCTGGTTGGCCAGGGCTGGGTCACATGGCATCTGTGGAGCCAAAGAGAGGAAGGGAAGGGCTCTACCTAATTCTTAAGAATGAGGCTGGGCACAGTGGCTCATGCTTGTAATCCCAGCACTTTGGGAGGCCAAGACAGGTGGATCACGAGGTCAGGAGTTTGAGACCAGCCTGGCCAACATAGTGAAACCCCGTCTCTACTAAAAATACAAAAATTAACTGGGCATGGTAGCAGGTGCCTGTAATCCCAGCTACTCAGGAGGCTGAGGCAGGAGAATCGCTTGAACCTGGGAGGCAGAGGTGGCAGTGAGCTAAGACTGTGCCATTGCACTCCACCCTGGGTGACAGAGAGAGACTCTGTCTCAAGAAAAAAAAAAAAAAAAAGGAAAAAAGAAAAAAGCATGAGGATGGATACCAGGAAAGGGAGACAGAAAAAAATGAGGATGAAGATGGAGTGGTCCTTCAAAGGAAAACTGGGGTACTGGTTGAACGGATGAGATACTGAATGTGAAGCAGGCAGGCTGAACATCTGTCCCAAAATTAAGGTCTCAGGTGAGTGAGTCCTGGGATGCTTCACCAGGCTGGCCATGAGTACAAAGATACCTTTCCTGAGTTTCTGTTCTGTGCATGCATGCATACAGCCTCCTGAGTAACTGGGACCACAGGTCCCAGGTGTGTGCCACCATGCTCAGCCAATTTTTGTATTTTTGGTAGAGGTGGGGTTTCACCATGTTGGTCAGGCTGGTCTTGAACCCCTGACCTCAAGCGATCCACTCGCCTGGGCCTCCCAAAGTGCTGGGATTACAGGCGTGAGCCACCACACCAGCCTAGAAGGTTGTTGAGTAGGGAAAGTGGTATTGTGATCTGAGCTGCGCTTTGAGAAGATACTTTAGCAGTGGTGGGGTGAAGGGGTCGGGGGCGTGGAAGGAGAAGAGGTGAAGTGAGGGGAGCAGAGGCTTTTGGGATGGGTCAGAAATGAGATATAAGTCTGAGATGGGGCATGGCTGCCAGAATGGAAAACAGAGGCCACGTGGGAGGGAAAGGATGGAGTAGGTTCAGGGATGTGCTGGGCAGCTCAGGGCGGCCGGGGAGCCTGGTCAGGGTACAGAATGGGAGCTGAGAGCCATGCCCATGGAGGTGGTGGTGTTTTGGGCAGGACGCGACCACCAGGAATAGGCAGGGATTCGGTAGGAGAATAGGGACGGGTCTCACCTCTCCTCTGAGAGCATTTGGGGGCCAGTTGTGAGTCCCGTGGGCACTTGCGTTCTGACTCCAGGGAGGGCGGGTGCTCTGAATGGGATGCCATTTTCCACAAAGCTTTCCAGATGTCTGCTTTGTTGGTTTGCTTTATTTATTTATTGTTTTAAGTGGTAACAACAAAGGAACTTAAAAAAAAAACAAAAAAGCAAAACAGAAGTTGAGCATGAGCAGGCCTTCAGGAGAGGGGTCTGGGAAAGGCCGGGGAGGTTAGAAGTAGGAGGTGAGGCACCTACCCCCAGGTGACCCACCAGCCGCCGGCGTCCTCTGCTCCCTGGGCTGTCTGAGGGTGGCTTGGCCAATGTCCTTCCCCTTTCTCTGGGCCCAGTCCCTTCAAATCCCTGAGGGAGGCTGCCTGCTGGGTATTCTGCTGATCCCAGCACCCGGCTTGTAGCCCACAGTGACTCAGACCTCCCCAGGCCTCCTGCCTCTATCGGGAGGGCGGCCACAGGGCTTCCTTAGAAGGATCCGTGGGGAGGCAGCTCCTTCCTTATCCCCTCTGGCTTGGAAGTGTCATGCTTAGAACCTGGGCTTGGTACCAAATGTGGCTCTACCTCTTACTAGCTGTGTGACCCTGGGTGGGTCACAGAGCCTCTGAGCTGGTTTACTCATCTATAAGATGAGGACTGGCGTTTGCCTGCTTCTTAGGATAGTGCTATGGGGAGGAAGTGAAAGGTACAGGCTCAGCCCTTGATACAGCAGGCATCCCCAGAAGGAGTCTTTAGCGCCGTGGGTAGCATCCTGGCCAGCAGAAGTGAGCACAAAGGAGCTGACGGAGTAGTTGAGGCTAACTCCTGTGGTCGGCAGTGGGAGGTCGTGTTCCGTGGAGCGCGGCAGGAGCAGCAGTACTTCTGTGCCCTGTTGAAGGGGATGGGGCTGGCCTCAGCTCAGACTCTCCTGGGCTCAAAGAATCAGAAACCTGGCCTGAACTAGTAAGGTGGCACACAACACAGGATGCCCAGTTCAATTTGAATTTCACCTGAACAATGAATAATTTTTTTAGCGTAAGTAGGTCCCAGATGTTGCATGGGACACACATATACCAAAATATTGTTGTTCACTGAAATTCAAATTCAACCGGAAGCCTAGATTTTTATTTGCTAAACTTAGCAACCTCGCCAACTTGTCTAAGCAACAAAAAGGAATTCTTTTGTTGAAAAGTTCTAGGGTGGACCCCAGACTTGGTTGGATTCAGGTGTTCAAACAACGTGGCTAGGGTTTGGTTTCTGTTTCAGTCTCTTGGTTTCACCCCTGCTGTGCTGACTCTCCCCTACGCACCCTCTCCTGCTTCCTCACAGCCATGTTCTTCTTCCCCCTGCATTTCCAGCAGGAGAGATTGAGCTTCTATCTGGAGCCCAGTAGAGGCTCCTGGGTAACACTGGCTCTGCCTGGGTCACATGCTGCTCCCTGAACCAATCACTGTGGTCAGGGAATGCGACGGATGGACTGATTGGCTTAGACCTTGGTCACATGACTCAACTTTAAACTGGAGATGAAGCCCCCTGCAAGTGTACAGAGGTAGGAAGGAGTGGACTGCCAGAGAGAAATGGGGGCACTGTGTTACTGGAAGGGGAGTCAGCCGGCATGCACTACTGGGGGGACTGGGTGAAATCCCAGCTCTGGTTTCCCCCAGTCTGCCCTGTCTTTGCAGAAAGGAAGTGTAGCACTAGATTCCATCTGTAGGTCCAGTGACCACTGTACTTTGAGGCCTTGTTCTACCTGGCCTGAATCAACAATGACATGGCCCTCAGCCTGCCCTGCACAGGACCAGCAGTGAGGAGCGGGGAGAAAATAAGTCAGAGAAGTAGAGGAAATGCATCTGTGGAGCCCCTGCTCTGTCTGTTAGGCTCTGGGCAGGAGCTTTTGCACATCTGGTCTCTGTTCCTCAGAGCCACTATTTGAGATAAGTATGATTATCTCTGTGTTACATGGAAGAAAACCGAACGTGTCACTTGAGACTCTTGGCCACAAGTAATACAAAACCTGACTTGAACTGGCTTTAACCTTAGGGAGCTGTATGGCCTCAGTCTCAGGAACTTTAGGGGGAAGTGGGCTTCAGCAATTGCATGATCAAGGCTGTGGTTCTATTTCTCTGCATTTCCCTTGGTTTGCTCCCCTCTGTGTTGGCCTTGTCCTCGGCCTAGCTTTCTTCAGGGCAGTAAAGTGGCTCCTACCAGCAACAGCAGCAGGGGCTCTGGTTCTCCAGGCCTCCCACTCCTGTGGATGAAATAGGAGATGTTGCAAGTGACAGAACGCTCAATTCAAAATGGCTTAAGTGAGGAAGAAATGTCTTTATGTATGTGAGAAGCTCCATGGGATTTCCTCTAGCTTCAGGGATGCTGGATTCAGGGGCTCCAGTGCGTCAGCAGCACCTCATCTCTTTCCCTCTCCTGGCTCTGTCTTTTCCTGTGTGGGTTAATTCTCTGACATCTTGTTGTATAGAGCGCAGAGCACCAAGCTGGTGGAGAGCTGTTGCAGGCTTACATCCTTACATCTCAGCAGGAAAGAGAGAGAACGCCTGTGTGAGAGAGATTTGCTTTCCTGGCAGTTCACAGTACAGTCCTGGGGCCAATTCTCCTTGACCTGGGCCCATCACCCTGATACTGATTAGGAGGACTTGGGTCACGTGCCCATTCCGACAGCTGGGAGAGTCAGCCCCTCTCCAACTGCACAAGCTGAGAGTCAGAAAGGTCTGACCCCAAAGTAAAAATTGGGGCAGTATTTCCAGAAGAAGGGGGAAGGGGTGGGGCAAAGCCAATGGCTGTTGACAGGGAACTTCCAGCAGGGCGGATCCCCCTAGCAGGCTCACCCCCAGGTCCCTTCTCCCCAGCTCCGGTTTAGGGTCTTCTAGGACTGAAACTCTGAGACTGTCTTTCTCCTGCTGTTTCATGCTCTGACTTTTCATATGTAAGGGGAGAGGCTAGTAGGAGGCAGCTGTCCTCCCTGCAACCTTTCATTTGAAGTTTTCACTTTGGTTTTTAATTAGTTTTGTTTTTAAAGCTGATTGTGATGTAATTTTATACTGCCTGCCTGACTACAAATTGAGTCAATACCGTGAAAAAGAATCACTTTGAGAGAATCTGACCCACACAGCCAATCTGGTGGACCAATGTGTCTTTGCAGAAAGAAAGACAAAAAGAAGGAAGGGAGCCAGGGAGGGAGGGAAGGAGGAAAAGAGGGAAGGAGGGAAGAAGGAAAAGAAATTGAATGTAGATAAACATAATTAATGGAATGAAGGCACTTCCCCAGAAGTGCTGCCTGTGTCTCCTGCTTCGTGGGCCGAGTTCTTGATTCACCAGCTCAGGCAGGGGTCCCAGACCCTAAAGAGTGGGCTGTAGAAAGCACTTCTAAAGAGATGTCAAACAGTTCCCAAATGCAGGCAAGTCATGGGATCTTCCGGGAGAGCTTGGATCTTCCCACACCTGTCTGCTGCTGGGAGAAGCTGCTGTGCACACACGTGAACTGAGGGCTGCTACAGTTTTAGGGTAAAAAGATTGACAAGTTGGCATCCATTTGGCCCTGAAAATGGATGCATCTGAAGTACCATTAAACTCCTAGTTTTCCCTCTAGAGCTGGAGTCAGCACTTTTTTTTTTTTTTTTTTT
>NW_016107539.1:975831-990924 GCF_001604975.1 Cebus imitator | reverse complement strand
TGAGATGGAGTCTTGCTCTGTCACTCAGGCTGGAGTGCAGTGGTGTGATCTTGGCTCACTGCAACCTCCACCTCCCGGGTTCAAGCCATTCTCCTACTTTAGCCTCCCGAGCAGCTGGACTGCAGGCACACACCACCACGCCCAGCTAGTTTTTGTATTTTTAGTAGAGATGGGGTTTCACCATGTTGGCCATAGTCTTGATCTCCTGACCTTGTGATCCACCTGCCTCGGCCTCCCAAAGTGGTGGGATTACAGACATGAGCCACTGTGCCCAGCCAGCTTACTTTTTTTGTAAAAGACCCAGATAGTAAATATTTTCCGCTTTGCAGGCCATATGCTCTACTACTCAGTTGTCATTGCTGTTATAGTGTGAAAACTGCCATAGACATCTGCAAATAAACCTGAGTGGTTGTGTTTCCATAAAACTTTATTTACACAAACAGGCAACGTGCCAGGTCTGGTGCAAGTTTGCCAATATCTGACCTAGACCAAAGAAATTATAGGAATGGTTTACTCAAAGTCAGGAAGCTGGTATTTTTCAAAATCAACTTTAATAAGTTACAGCTCATTGACAATGAAATGCATATTTTAAAGGTACAGTTCAATCATTTTTGATCATCGTCCCAGTCAAAATACAGAACTTGCCTTTTGCAACTGATCCCCCCTTCTCCCACCCAACCAACTATTGACTTGACTACTATCTTGCAAATTGATTCGGACTGTTCCAAAGTTTTGTGTAAACGGATCCCTACACTATGTACTCCTTTGGTCTGGGGAAGCTAGTATTTGAGGTCTTTGTGATCTGTCTGGGGGATCTAATAGGTCACTGTCGTGATTAAACTATACTTGTAAGTTTTTTTGACACTCCACTTTTCAAAGGGCAAAGATAGAGCCCAGTTCCTTTGCCTTTGAATGTGGGCTGGACTTCATGATGCTGCTAAGGAATAGGATGTGGTAACAGTGATGACTGGTCACAGCCTCTGGTTCTGCTACTTCCCTTTCTCTTCGTTCACTCACTCTGGGAGAAGCCAGCTGCCATGTTGTTAGCACATTCAAGAGGTCCTGAGGAGGGGCCCACATGGGGAGGAACTGGGGCCTCCTGCCTGCAGCCAGCACTAACTTGGCAGCCATAAAAGGGAACCACCTTGGAAGTGGATTCTTCAGCCCCAGTCAAACCTTCAGATGACTGCAACCCTGGCTGACATCTTGACTTCAACACAAGAAAGAACCCAGAGCTCAACTAAGCAGTTCTTGAATTTCTGACTCATTGAAACAATGATAAATAATACATTTTTATGATTGCATCAAGATGCTAAGTTTTAGAGTGATGTATTATGCAGCAAGAGATTACTAATACAATTACTGACACATCAACTCCATCCATTCATCCATCCATCCACCTACTTCCTCATTCGTGCATTCATTCATGCATTCATTCATTCATGCATTCATGCATTCATTCATTCAACAAATACTGATTTCCTGACAATGATTTAGTAGCTAATACTTCTGCACCGTGTACAGTTTTATTGTAAGCATGTTATATTCACTTACTTAGTATGCCGTTTTGCTCTGAGCCCTGATTTGGCCCAGGGAGAGCAGGTTCTAGGATGACCTGCTCTACCCACAGGAAGATGACCTGCTCTACCCCCCCAGGGAGGAGACTGGCTCCCTGAAAGGCTGAGTCACTTGCCTGCAGTCCCATGGCCTATGAGTGGTACATTCCCGTTTGAACTCAGCCCATACTGATCACTGCTGCACTAGGTGCTTCTCTCTCCTCTGCCCTAGCTTGTCTCCAGGGAGATACCTACCATGGCACCTGTGGGTTCACCTGCTTCCACATCTGTTGCCCTGCAAGGTTCCTCCAGGGTAGAGACTGTAACTTTTCTGTATAGTGCTGGGCCCAGAGCAGGACCTCAACAGATGTGTGTTGACTGACTGACTGATCAACTGAAGGGATAGATGAAGACAGCATGCCCTGGCACATGTGAGCCCAGGGGACCCTGAAGAGCGCTGGCAGGGCCCTCTGCTGTGGATAGAGCAGGTCATCCTAGAACCTGCTCTCCCTGGGCCAAATCAGGGCTCAGAGCACAGAGAGCTCCAGAATAGGAATAACCACTCCCCTGCTCAGTGGCTGAGAGCCGCCGGCTGAGGTTGGGGATGAGTTCTGTTTACCTTGGAAAGCCCAGCCTCTTTTGTAACACTCACTTATTGTTGCTGGGAGCCCAAAAATACTTTTATTAATGGAAAAACAGGGATGGCCCCACAAAGAAATATTTTGACAAGCCCAGAGGAGCCAGCGGGAGGGTTCAGAGCATATCCTCAGGAAGCTTGGGTTTCTTATCTTCCAGGGAGCCCATGGGGGGTAGGGAGGGAAGGGCAGCACGCTTCTCCTGGCAGAGCAGCTGCCCCGTTTCCATGTGGGGCTCCTAGGCACAGCTTCCTGGGCTGGGCTGTGCTGAGGTGGCTTTCTGCAACATGGCCTCATACCAGCTTATGCCCCACTCTGGGTACAGCTGCCCAGGGCCCATTGGCTTTATTCCTGGGCCACGCTCCATCCACGTGTTCTCCCTCTTGGCCTGTTTCCTCTGAGTGCCAATGAAGGCTTGGAGCTCCTCAGACATCCTCTGGCCTTGCTGTGGTCCCAGGTGCCTATCAGTACTGAACTGGGAGTGGGTGGTTGCAACATGCTTTTCTTGCTCTGAGTCACGACCAAAGGGCTCAGGTTCCCCCTTTGGCACCCACAGATCCTAGGGTTCTTAGTATGTGCCAGGTGCTATTTTAAGCGCCGTTCCATGTGCTAACTCATTTAATTCTCACAACAGCGCTCCAATGGGTGATATTACTTTCATTTTGTACACGAGGAAACCCAGGCACAGAGACGTTGAGTAACTTGCCAAAGGCCACCCAGCTAGGGAGAAACAGAGCTGGGATCTGAACAGAGACCAGCTGGCCCTGGAGCCCAGCTCTTAACTTCAGCTCTGGCTATCTTTCTAAAGTGCATTTCTGACTGTGTCACTCAGTGTCTCCATACTTGGTGGTTCTTCATGGCTCTTAAAATCCGTATTGGTTAGGACACAGGTTTAGCTGTTGTATTAAAGATTCTTAGATAGCAGTGGCTTAAATAAGTTAGATATTTATTTCTCTCTCAAAAAGAATGTGGGTGGAGATCTAGGATTGCTATGGAGGCTCCCTGATCATTAGGGACCTGAACTCCTTCTATCTATCAGCTCTATCTTCCTTAACACAGTTTCTACCTCATGGTCCATGATGGCTGCTCAAGCTCCTACCATCAAATGCCTATTTTAGCAGGAAGGGGAGAAGGGAAAGTGGATAATATTTCCCACCCCTTTAAAGGTTTGATTCCCAGCTCTTCTACTATGTGGCCTAGGGAAAGTCATTTGGCCTCTTTTGTCATCTGTGAAAAGGGGAAATATTTGAACTTTCAAAGACTAGGAGAATTAGATGAGTTTATACATGCTGGTATGGTTTGGCTATGTCCCCACCCAAATCTCATCTTGAATTGTAGTTCCCATAGTCCCCATGTGACATGGGAGGGATTCAGTGGGACGTAATTAAGTCATCTAAGTGGTTACCCTCATGCTGTTCCTGTGATGGTGAGTTCTCACGCGATCTGATGATTTTTATAAGGGACTTTTCCCCCGTTTGCTCGGCACCTGTCCTTGCTGCTGCTGTGTGAGGAAGGACATGTTTGCTTCCTCTTCTGCCATGATTGTAAGTCTCCTGTGGCCTCCCCAGCCATGTGGAACTGTGAGGTCAATTAAACTTCTTTCCTTTATAAATTACCCAGTCTTGGGTACGTCTTTATTAGAAGCATGAAAGCCGACTAATACACACGTCAAGCTCTTGGAAAAGGCCAAAATGCAATGTGAATATCCAATAAATTTTGGTGACTATGATTATGGGTTGACTCTATTTAGAAGTCACTGCTCTTGAAGGCCTACCCCAGCACCCCAACGTGACCAGGTTTTGTGCCCTCCCATGTATTTGCGCTTGCCCACTGTTTTGTACCATCAGTTGATCTCTCTCGCCCAAGTGCATGAAGATCTCCCTGAAGACATTCATGTCTGTCTTGTTTTTTCTCTGTATCTTCAGCATCATGTTCAGGGATACATGGCAGGTACCCAGAAAACTTGTCAAATGCATGAAAAAATGAATATTTCCAGTGATGGCAGGCTTCCTATTTTACAGGCTACTGCCTCAGGGCCTTTGCATGTGCTGTTCTCGCAGCTTGCAATGCATTTTCCCAGCTGTCTGCATGGCCAGCTCCCTTACGCCATTTAGTTCTCCTAGTGTCACCTCTTCTGTGAAGCCTTCCAGACCACCCTGACTAAAATGGGCTCCTTTCCCCAGCCCTCCATGTCTTCCTGCTCTCCTTTATGTGTTTTTCTTGGCACATGCCACCACTCAACTGTGTTGTCTAGATTTGTGTGTTTCCTCTCAGTTTCCCCCCATAGACTGGAAGCCCTGTAGGGCAGCACCTGCATCTGTTTTGCTCGCTGCTGCAGCCTCAATGTCCAGAATACTGTAGGTACAGGACAATGTCTATTGAATGAATACATAAAGGAAGAAGGTAGCCCATCTGATTTTTAAAATATAAGAAGGAAAATCTAGCTATAGGTTCTTCAGTCCTTTCCTTTCACAGGAGAGATGCTTGATGTTTCAAGGTTCACTCTCAAAAAATTGCAAATGAGATACTGCCCCCCTTCTACCCACAGAAGGAGAAAGGCAAGCCAAGCTGATCGCAGCCTCTAGGGCCAAAAGCCAATTCCCTCTCACTCCACGTCAGCCTTCCAGCTTCTAGGAAAATCTTCCCCATCTCTGAGGGCTGGGGTGTTCCTAGGGACGCTGCTAGCCACGGTCACATCTCAGTTCAGCAGCCAGGAGCAGCGAGGGAGCCCCGTGGATGGGCAGGCTGTCCCCGGAAACTTGCTGTCAGCAGCCTGTGAGCTGCCGGGGAATGTCGGGGCTCTCTCCAGATGCCTCAGAAACCTCCCTGTTGGGTCACATTCCGTCTTGGGGGACCCGGGGAATACCACGGGTCGTAGCAGCCAGCGGCTGATTGGGAGGTAGCAAGATTCAGCACTTCTGAGTTGGAAAAAGCGGCTCCGGGTATTATTTTGGGAACAGTAAGTCATGAGAACCTCCAAGAGCTGATCAGGGAGGCTATTAAAAGCAAGACAATGTATTTTGAAACGAACCAGGCCGGGGAGACACCTCACTCCCTGCCACAACCATGGAACTGGGAGTTCTTTCCAGATGAGGCGAACCTTTCCATCGCTAGGAGACGGGGAAGGCCTCCCCAGCTGCCAGCCACCGCCCCGTTCCTTCTCCTCTGCCAACCCCAGCTGAGCACCTCACTCACCTCCTCGGCCACGTGATGGAGTGACGGTCCTCCCCAGTGGGCTGAGCAGGTGGCCAGACCATCGTGGCTGTGCCTGTCGTTAATTCATTCAACAAACATAGATAGGACCTAGGAGTCTGGCTCTGGAGCCAGGCTGCCATTCTCCAAATTCATACTCGATCGCTTACTACTTGGTGATCTTGGGCCTCTGTGCCTCAGTTTCCCCCACTCCTCCTGCAAAGTGGAGATAATAGTGGCTTTCATCTCAGTTGTTGTCAGACCCAAATGAGTTAGTCCCTGTGTCCGTCACAGATGCTAGATAGGGTAATTGACTGAGTACCACCCGTTCCAGACACGATGCCAACTCCCGAGTAAGACAGACATGCCCCTATTTTCCTAGTCTAGTGGGGAGATGAGTCATAACCAAGTAAACAAACAGATGAGACAATTTCATATTGTGTTATTCACTCAACAAACATTTTTGAGGTCCGAGCGTATGCCAGGCATCACTCTAGGTGCTGAGGACACAGCAGGGAATAAAACTAAAGTTTCTGCCTTCGTGGAGCTGATATTTTAGTTGGGAGGCAAAGGAGACATAGAATACACAAATGAATATGTAATTTATTTGTGG
This sequence comes from Cebus imitator, assembly GCF_001604975.1. Taxonomy (NCBI): domain Eukaryota; kingdom Metazoa; phylum Chordata; class Mammalia; order Primates; family Cebidae; genus Cebus; species Cebus imitator. The sequence goes on along the minus strand of NW_016107539.1, from coordinate 984,928 downwards.
TAAGTGATAAATGCTATAAAGAAATATGACAGGGCGTTGGGATTGAGATTTGTGGGGTGGGGTTGAGCTTCAGGGCAGGGGGACTTATTTCAGAGGTGAGGGTCATGGAAGAATGCTGTCACAGGATGGCATGTAAACTGAGGCTGAGAAGATGGAAGAAGCCAGCCATAGACATCTAGGGACGAAGGGTCCCAGGCCAAGGGGAAGGAAGCACGAAAGCCAGGAGGTGTCTGGCTCAGAGGGAGTGGACGGGAGACCAGACAGGTGGGGAGGGCCGGACCTCAGAGGCCATTGCATTCATTTTCTGTTGCTTCCTCTTCAACATTGTGGTTTACACGAGCAAGTGTTTATCATGTCACAGGTTCTGTGGCTCGGGGACAGACTAGTTGGGTGGTTCAGGGTTTTTCCTGAGTCAAGCCATTGGCTGTGGCTGCAGTCACCTGAAGGCTGGACTGAGATGCGGGCTCTGGGCGGGAGGCTTCAGTTTCTTACCACATGGACCTCTCCAAAGGGCTGCCCGTGTGTCCTCACAACACAGCAGCCGACGTCCCCCCAGGTGGGGTATCCACGACAGCAGTGCAGAAGCCACATGCCTTTTATGACCTAGACTTGGAAGTCACGCATCTCATTTCTGCCATAACCTTGTGTTGCCCATTTGGGAGGACGCGGCTCAGGAGCAGGAACACCGAGGTGGGTGCCACGTGGACCTTCTAAAGGCTGGCTACATCAGCCTTGGTGAGGAATTGAATTTTATTCTAAGACGATGGGGCACTTCTAAAAGGGTATATCTGTTTGAGCTGGATGATAAAGCATGACGGGTGTTTGTAGTGGCAAGATGGTAGTAACCGTAGTTACCATTATAGAGCATCTACCGTGTACCAGGCACTGTGCTTAGTGCTTCGTTGGCTACAATGGCCTCTCAGATGCTCATGTCTTTCCATATTAGTCTGTTTTCATGCTGCTGATAAAGACATCCGAGACTGGGCAATTTACAAAAGAAAGAGGTTTAATTGGACCTACAGTTCTGCATGGCTGGGGAGGCCTCATAATCATGGTGGAAGACAAGGAGGAGCAAGTCATGTCTTACATGGATGGCAGCAGGCAAAGAGAGAGATTGGGCAGGAAAACTCCCCCTTTTAATACCATCAGATCGCGTGAGATGTATTCACTATCATGAGAACAGCACAGAAAAGACCTGCCCCCACGATTCAGTTATCTCCTACCAGGTCCCTCCCACAACACATGGGAAGTCAAGAATGAGATTTGGGTAAGGACACAGCCAAACCATATCACTCCCTAAGAAGTAGACATAGCTCCATTTATAGATGAGGAAGCTGAGACTTCTCCCTAAGAAATGTTATCCAAAGCGAGACCCAGAGGCCACCAGAATTACCCAAGTGCAGAGAGGAGCTTGAGGGTGGGAGGAGAGCGGGAACAGCCTGGTGGAAGGTCTGGCAGTGAGGAAGAACAGGGAGAATTGGTGGGGGCGGGGTGCTGAGTGCTTCAGTAGGCAGGGGTGTGGAGTTGAAGGGTGTTAAGAGGGCAGTGGTGGTAAGACTGGAGAACGTGGGTTAGATTTTATAGGTCATTGGTCATATATGAGATTTTGAACTTTACCTGCAAGGTAATTGTGATTCAGTGGCAGACGACATGGTCCCATGTCCCTTTTAGATTCTAAAGCTGAGAAAAGATCACGTTGGTTGTGCAGGAAAGAATAGACCTAAGGGAAGGAACAGGAGAGAACTGGTGGCAAAGAGGCCGAAGAGTCACCAGGAGAGAATTGATGGGGGCCCTGGCAAGGCTGGTGTTGTGGAGAGGAAGAGAGGTGAGCTACCTAGAATAACAGTGAACATTTGTAGAGCACTTGCTATGTGGTAGCCTGAACTCATTAAATCCTCCCAACAATCTTAAAATGATCATTTTACAGAGGAGGAAACTGACACAGAGAGGTTGTGCAGCTTTCCCAAGGTTGCATAGCCAGTAAGTGGCAGAGGTGGGATGGGACCCCAGCCACCTGGCTCTCAAGTGTTTTCTCAGTTGCTCTGAGAGACTGGCCTCTCAAGTTGTCAAACCCAGGGCTGCCCAAGAGAACTTTCTATGGTGATAGAAACGTTCTGTTCTGTGCTGTCCCATTTGGTAACCACCAGCCATGTGTGCTTTTGGGCACTTGACATATGGCTTGTGCAACTGAAGAACTGACGCATTTTATTTGTTACTTAATTAACATTTTATTTATTTATTATTTTTTGAGACAGAGTCTTGCTCTGTCACTCAGGCTGGAGTGTAGCGACGCGATCTTGGCTCACTGCAACCTGTGCCTCCAAGTGATTCTTCTGCCTCAGCCTCCCAAGTAGCTGGGATTACAGGCGTGTGCCACCATGCCCAGCTAACTGTTGTATTTTTAGCAGTGATGGGGTTTCACCATGTTGGCTGGTCTCAAACTCCTGACCTCAAGTGATCTTCCGTCTCAACCTCCCAAAGTGCTGGGATTACAGGCACGAGCCACCACGCCCTGCAGTTATTTAAAATTTTAATAGCCACGAGTGAATTTGAGAGATTTTTCTGAGGGATGAGGCTCAGAGCCGGGAGATCTATCTGTAAGATGTGGTAATGGAAGAGGAGGACGTTCAGGGATGGCAACTACCAGGTTCCCGGCTGAGGCAGCTGAGAGGGTGGGTGGGAACAGCCTCCGTTATTGAGCACCCACTGTGTACCAGGCACTGTGCTTAGTGCTTCATTAGATACATTGGCCTCTCAGATGCTCGTGTCTCTCTGTATTAGTCCATTTTCATGCTGCCGATAAAGACATACCCAAGACTGGGCAATTTACAAAAGAAGAGATTTAATTGGACTTACAGTTCCACATGACTGGGGAAGGCTCATAATCACGGTGGAAGGTAAGGGAGAGCAAGTGACATCTTACGTGGATGGCAGCAGACAAAGAGAGAGATTGGGCAGGAAAACTCCCCTGGTCAGAGCTCACCAGGCTGTACTGCCCAGCCTCCGTGAATACCTCCCAGCATTTACAGCCCACATGGGCAGTTCCTGTGGACGCTGTCAGTCACTCCTGCTTGCTGGGCATGGTGGTGTCCTTGTCAACCCAGTAGAAGGCAAGGTCCATGACTTCTAATTGTGTCCTCACCCCATCCCCAGTGCTCAGCCTGAGCCATGCCCATGGAATAAACCTGCCAAACATATATTTTATGAGGAGCCTCTCGGAGCAATAGAGAAAACACCTGAGAGCCAGGTGGCTGGGGTTCCAGTCCCACCTCTGCCACTTACTGGCTGTGCAACCTTGGGAAAACTCTATGACCTCTCTATGCCTCAGTTTTGTCCTCTGTAAAATGATCATGATAAGGTCGTCAGCAGGATTTAACGTGTTAATGCCTACCATATAGCAAGTGCTCTGTAAATGTTCGTTGTTATTCTAGGTAGGTCAATAACCTGTCAGACACCTGCGTTGGTCGTACTTTCTATGTCTGAGACATGTAGAACTCTAGACCAATTCTTTTTTTTTTTTTTTTTTTTCTGATGGAGTCTTGCTCTGTGGTCAGGCTGCAGTGGCATGATCTTGGCTCACTACAACCTCTGCTTCCTGGGTTCAGATGATTCTCCTGCCTCAGCCTCCTGAGTAGCTGGGATTACAGGTGTGCACCACCCCACCTGGCTAATTTTTGTATTTCTAGTAGAGACGGGGTTTCACTATGTTGGCCAGGATGGTCTCGATCTCTTGACCTCGTGATCTGCCCACCTCAGGCTCCCAAATTGCTGGGATTACAGGCATGGGCTACTGTGCCCGGCCCTAGACCAATTCTTAACTGCTGTCTACATTTCAGCCAGGAAGGGGTTGACAGTCAAGGGGACCGACCAGCGCAGAGATGACACTTGAGCTGTGCAGAGAGGGGCCCTCACCTAAGCTGCCCTAGGCCTTTAAAATAACCCTGGTGTTGAATTTGTTGTTTGGGGCAGCATCAGTGAAGTGGTGTCTCAGCAGAAATATCGGTGTTTGTGATTGATGAGGCTGTCGGAGGGAAGAGAATCTAATAAACGGCTTCCCCGGTGATTCAAGGTCTCCTCCAACCCAGCTGTCTCTGCAGCCTCCCCGGACCAGTCCCCCTACGGCCACCTGGACGCCTTCTATTTGCTTTGATTCAGTTTCTCTTTTGCTTGTTCCTTACTTGCTGGTGCATTCCCACCCCAGCTGAGAGCCTCTATTTTTGGGAGTTTTCGTGGATAATTTAGTGGGCGGAAGCTCCCCACCCACCCTGCTTGGAGCATCCCTTAAAAAAGGGAGAGTGCTCGAGAGAAGTGAAAAACAGTGGGTGGTTCAGTTCAAAAGGACAAAATATTTCTTGCCCTGGCAATGGGAGAGGAAAGAAATTGTCTGAGGGATCCGAGGAACGGCTAAACTAAGAAGCCGAAAGCTGCAGCCCAGAAGGGCAAATTAGGTGACTCAGCTGCAACTGCTCGGCTCCAGCCCTTGTAGTATTAATGTGCTTTAAAAGGGAAAAACGCTTAACCGTGACAAAGAGTGGGCTCTATAAAAATGTGGCTAATGCTGATTCTTTCGAGTTCCAAGAGACATCCCCCGCTCAGCAGCGCTGGACACCTGTGGAGTTGGGGCATCGCCTCAGAGGCCTGCGTTTGGGTGGGACTGAGTCTAAATTTATCCCCGATAATGAGTCCGCCAGAGGAGGGCCCAGCGGGCTTGTTTCCTTTCTCGCTTCTGGCCTCCAAGACCTCGGCTCCAAGGGAGGATTCTGGGAGGCAGGGGATATGGTGCCAAGAACACAGGCTTTGTTGCCAAACAGAGCTGGGTTCAACTCTGGGCCGGCCATTTACTGGCTGTGTGCACACCAATTTGTAGGGCCTCAGTTTGCTCATCTGTCAATGGGGCTCACAGCATCAAGCTCAGTGGGAGGGTGAAAGGAAGCACACCTTGCTGAGCTTGTCTGATGATCTGGAGATGGCACCTGTAGGAGGGCCTGGAGAGGAAGGGCATGAAGGCGAGGCCAACAGTCTTACTCCTGGCTTAATCACTGCTCATCCGTTGACTGTGGGAAGGTTCTTTCTTTTTCTTTCTTTCCCTCTTTCCCTCTTTCTTTCTTTCTCTCTTTCTTTCTTTCTTTCTTTCTTTCTTCTCTCTCTTTCTTCTTTCCTTTCTTTCTTTCTTTCTTTCTTTCTCTCTCTCTTTCTTTCTTTCTTTCTTTCTTTCTGTCCCTCCCTCCCTCCCTCCCTCCCTCCCTTCCTTTCTTTCATATTTTTAGGATTTGTTATGTGCTTTACTGTTCTTAGCACTTCAATGAAATAAACTCATTGAATCCTTACAAGTTTTTAAGAAGGGGATTCCTGGTGTCCCCATTTTACGGAGTGGGGTAAGTGGTGACATGGCAAAGCCAAGCATCTGACTGTAGGGCCCGAGCTTTAAATGGCTTCTCAGGTTGTCTAACCCACTGCTGCCCGAGAGAACGTTCTATGGTGATGGAAAGAGTCTGTTCTGTGCTGTCTGATTTGGTAGACACCGGCCACGTGTGGGCTTCTGAGCATTTGACATATGGTTTGTGCAACTGAAGAACTGACACTTAGGTTTAATTGTTAATTATTTAACATTTTGATAACCACATGTGGCTCGCAGCTGCCATATTGGATAGCACAGGGCTAACCCCTTCAGCTTTAGTCCATTACTTTGCAGTGGGGTTGTGAGCGGGAATTTACAGAGGAGTGTAGCTCAGGGCCTGGCACCTGGAAGGGACTGAGTGAGGCGTGCTGTTTACAGTGTTACTAAGTGTAGCAACTGTCTTCAGAAGATAACGGTTAGCAGGCTTCCTTGGTGTCTGGAGAGTGGCAAAAGGAAGTTGAGTTTCATTCATGCCTGGGATGACCAACCTACCCCAAGTTGCCTGCAACCTTCTCAGCTTTAAAACTGGAAGTCTTACATTCTCGGAGCCCCCTCAATCCCAGGCAAAGCAGGACGGTTGGTCACTCTGTTCTTGCTTCAGATGGTTGACCAAAGAGGCCTCTGGGAATGAGTCGTCCTCAATAGGCTCCACTGAAGAGAACCCCCTCTAAACCCTTAAAGGCTGCACTCTGAAATTTGCCAAGTAAATCACCAGGCAAGCCACCTGCCTGCTATGGGCCTCAGTTTCCCTTTTGGAAAGTGGGGGAGGGGATTCCCCTCTTTGCAGAGTGGTTGCAAGAAATTTGGTGGCTGCGTGATTTTTGACTTACTGGAGATTCAATGAGACTTCCTTACTTTGAATTCCTTGGCACACAGTAGGTGGACAGATAATGGCTGCTCTTTGGGGGAACAGTATTACTCAGGCTTCCCTGCTGGAGGCCACCCTGGTTGAGGCAGGCTTGAAGAGAGTCCCCTGGGCGGGGTTGGGGGTGGGGCTTTCTCAGGCCCAGTTCCAGTTGGTCTCTGTGGGCCAGCATCTATCTCCAGCAGAAGTGGTTATGTCTGAAAGCTGCCCAGTGAAGCTATTGTGGGCCAGTGCTGGAGAACAGAGTGGTCCCACGGATGGAGCCAGCAGCCTCTCAATGCCTCTTTAAGTTCAAGTCTCTCTGTGAGAGCGTGCGGGGGGCGGGGGGGGGGGTGTATGTGATGAATCACCAGCCTTGGTTGCTACCCACAATTTTATCAGAGCTCACAACAGTATTTGAAGTCCATTTTCAAAGCCAGCTTTATCTTTGGGCTCAGAATTTCCCACCCTGCAGGCAGGTGAAGAGGCAGATCTAGTTCAAGTCCAGAAAAGGCATCTTGAGTGCTGCGCCTCCCCCTCTCCCCCTCCTCCCCTTCCCCACGGACCTTCCGGGGGTCGCGTGGCCTGCTGCTGCGAACCATGCGTGGCATTGCACGGACTTTCTCCTGGACACCGTGCAAAGTTCATGATATCCCTTCTCTTTATTTTCCTGTTTATTCAGAGCATGTGTAAACACATGGGTTGCCTGGTTTCAGCCTCTCTTTGGCCATTTCATTATTTCTGGAGCCTCTGAGCATCACTGGAAACCTTGGATTTTCTAAATGAATCTAAAAATAAACTCTTTGAAAAAAAATTCTCAAAGTTGGAGAGTTGACACAAGGCACCGTTATTTATTTCTTTTCCTTCCTCCTCCTTCTCCTCTTCCTCCTCCCCACCATCCCTGAACACACAAAAATTTGGGCAGCCAGAAGCAGTGAGGGACTGGGAAGGGCCCCCTGGGCGAACGTCCAGGAGCTTGGACAACCTGGGGTGTTGGTTTGAACCCTGGGCCGCTTTCTCCGAGAGGCGCCCGCTTGGCAACTGGGGGGCTTGGGAGTCTTGGGCATGATTTATGAAAAGCTGCCGCGGGCCAGGGAAGGCGGTGGCTGGGGCACTCCTTGCAAACAGCCGCCTGGAGCTCCTGCAGGGCCGACTTGGACACTCGCAGGCCCCCACCCCCTTCTTTTCGCCGTCGCCCGCTTCGCTCCCTCTCCCAGACTTTTCTCGCGAACAATCAGGGACTTGTGCTGGCGGCCGAAGGAGCCACGGAGCTGGCTGGCCGCGGAGGAGGCGACGTCATGGATTCCTGAGTGTGAAGTTTGCAGGAAAGCCCTTAGTTTTGGAGATGGACGGGATCCAGTGGTTTCCATGGCGCTGGATAAACAGGAGGAAACAGTGAGGGAATCCCGTTATTTTACTGCATTGAAAGCCTATAAACACGGAGCGCGGGGAAGGAAGTCGCGTTGCCTTTGGAGTAAGCCCGATCGCGGAGCCGCGCCGACTCCGCCGCGCCGGGAGCCGGGAGGCGCGCAGCTCCCGGGCCGCTCCGAGGCTCCTCGGCCAGGGCAGCCCCGCGGGCACGCGGTAGAGAAGACGGCGCCCCCTCGGCTGCTGGTCTATACAAACAGACCCCCCTTTCCAAACACCCGCCAAGCCCCCGTCCCCTCCAGATGCAGAGAGAGGCTGCGTTCAGACTGGGGCACTGCCATCCCCTCCGCATCATGGGGTCTGTGGACCAAGGTAACTGACTCTCGATCCCTTCCAGCCTTTTCCGCTCGCTCCTCCCGGCCCTTTCCTGCTGCTCCCGTCCGTCCCGGGCAGCACTTTCGGCTCCGGGCAGAGGTCGGTGTGGGAGGCCCAGGACCCTGCTCGCTCTGGGCGCACAGGTAGTGTGGCCCGCGGAGGGGCGCCCGCGCCCCGGCCAGGGAAGGGACCTTTGGGAAGGCGACTTTGGACAACTTTGCGCGGGGGCAGGGAAGCGTCGCGAGCCGGGATTCCCTGGGCCAGTCTGTCGGGAGGATTTTACCCTCCACGGGACACCGGGAGGGATTCTCGCTACTAACCGCTGGCTGTTTAACCGTTTCAGCACTCAGCTTTTGACAGCAAATGCCATAACGCTGCAGTATTATCATTATTACTTTTTTTTTTTCTTTTAAGAGAACAGGCTTGGCATTTTACTAGATAGTAAGTATAGTAGGGAAGACTGCTTTCTAACAGTTACAGCAGCAGCAGAGGCTCTGGGACATTCAAACCATTTTCTTCCCCTTTTTGGATGTGCCTGCTGGATACAGTCCTCCAGCTACCCCTTTAAAGTGCAATGTACCATCAGTTGTTTGGGGATCTGATTACACTCTACTTTCCCTTTTTCTGCTTTTTTCCCCCTTCTCTTAGACTTAGCCTTAGTGTCACGCCACTTGGATCTTAGGGGAGGGGGTTAACTGGTCGGGATTGCGGAGGGGCTTTGGCTCCACAATAATGAATCGGTCTTTAAAAGTGGAAACGGGCAAAGCGTTGTGTTTTTCAGAGGGGAGCTCGGCGTTGGGGGCTGCGGGGCCCGGCTGCCAAGTGGGAAGGGCTTCGAGAGTGAAGTGAAATAAATTCGCGGAGGAGGAGTTAGCCTCGTGTCATAAAACCAGAGTTGAATGTAGGTTTTGTGCTCTGCGTGGCTGATTACAGTTCTGGGGAGGGGGGAAGAAATGACAATTTCAGTAAATAAGCCTGAGAGGCTTTCTTTTCTTTCTTTTCTTTTCTTTTCTTCTTTCTTTCTTCTCTCTCTCTCTCTTTCTTTCTTTCTTTCTTTTATTTTCTTTTCTTTCTCTTTCCTTTCTTTCTTTTTTCTTTCTTTTTTTTTTTTT
>NW_016107539.1:922117-975811 GCF_001604975.1 Cebus imitator | reverse complement strand
GCCTTGGGTTAGGTAAACCGTGTGCTTTGCCACAGCAGACCTCAATGACACATATTTTTAGCTGAGCTGCGTTTTTGAAAGCAAGACCCGGCCGGCACTTTGAACGTTTTAACGGGGACCAGTTTATCCTGTCCCCTGTCAAGCCTATGACATAATGGCCAAAAAAAAAAATCACCAATATCACATCATCTGTAAAAGCGATGCACTCAGACAGATGACAGACATATTAAGGGTGAGAAAGGGTTTTTACTGTCATAAATACTGAAACCGGGTGTTTGATATTCTGACGGTGGGGGTGGAGGTCAGCCTAATGCCAAATTCAGCTCTATTTGGAAAGAGAGCGAGAAAGAACTTGGATGAGAAACGGGGCTTCTGTTTTCCTGTTTGATCTGACACAAGCCTTTAATTTTATTGAGGCTGCTAACTCTGCGCCCCAGGTGTGTGAACTAGCTCTGCTGAGGTTTCAAAGTGTGTGTATTTTGTGAGTGCATGTTCAATAGCTACCCTTCCCAGCCCATGCCCATGTGTGCAGGGATTGTGGGTATGGGCACGCCAGTGTGTGTGTGTGTGTGTGTGTGCGTGTGTGCACGTGCGCGTGCGCGTGTGTGTGTACATGTGGGAGACAAGGGCACCAGATTGTTCCAGGCGACTCATGCTTGGTCTGCCAAAGCAACTCACTGGGCATATAGAATGCAATTCCAGGCGTCAGAGACAGCTGGCTTGACACAGGCTGATCCAAATGCTTCCACTCTGCCCTGCACAGCGGTCTCTTGAGGAGAAGCCTGATGCCCCCTTAGACTCAGACACAGACTCCAGTGTGCCTGCAGATGGGTGGGGTCATTAGAGAAGAGAAATATTTGCATGTTAAAAAATACCGAACTTTCTGCACAGAAAGCAGCACTGGCCCTGCGAAAAACTGAAGATCTGAAAGAGGTGTGTTCAGCTTTATCTGAAGTAAGATGATGGAAAGTATTTCAGGAATAAACAAACCCAGGGTGAGCTTTGTTCACTCCCAAATCCAGCCTCCCTGCCTTCTGCCTGCATTAGAATTTCTGCTTGGCCACATCACAACTGTGTGATCTTGGGCAAGTGACTTAACTTCTCTGTGCCACATTAATCTATAAAATGGAGCCGATAATTATGCCTCTCTTACAGGGTTGGTATGAGATTCAAAGAGGTAAATAAAGCAGATAAGGTGCCAAAAATGGTGACTTGCTCCATAAATAGTAGCTACAAAAATTATTATAGGAAAGAAGTGAACCAGTAACTGATGCTGGGGAGAAACTGGATTTGACAGTAGACGTTCTCTGAAGAGATGCAGTACTTTATACTTTTCGAGGTACTTTTAAACTGACTGGAACTTTGCAATGACACATATAGGGTTACGATCATGGCTTGTGAAGCCTCAATTTTCTCATTTGCAAAAAAGGAATAATGATAGTATCAACTTCATAGAATTGTCGAGAGCATCGTATGAAATGATGCATGCGAAATGCTTAGCTCTGCACCTAACATGCAGTCAGCACGCACCAAACGGCATTATTGTCTGACAGTTGAGGATAGTGAGACCCAGCTTTGCCCAAGGTCACACAGCAGATAAGAAGCCAAGTGCCTGGTGCCTGGCACACAGTGAGTGCTCAGTTGCTGTCCTGGATGGTGACAGCAAACATAAACTGAGCATTGACTGGAGTAGGACAAGGGGTTAGGTGCTCTGGAAGTATTAAGTCTCTTAATTGAAATAGCACTGTAGATGATAAGTACTGCAATCATGGTGTCCTTCCTGGAGGAGGAGTGGGGCACAGAGATGTGTGGCAATGGGCCAAGTGTTAGCTGGGAAGAAAGTGGTAGAGCTTTTCTTTGAACCCAGGCTCTTGACCATATGCTCTACTGTTTCTGAAACTCACTAACATCATCATAATTTTTTATGCCATTTGACAGATGAGGTGACTGAGGTGGGACCAGATCCTGGTTCTGGGATCCTTCCCCAATACCATGTTGTTCCCTGACATATGCTGGCAGGGAAGGAGACATATGGGAGGATGTGGAGGATATAAGTCTCATTGCTAGAGATGGGGAAACTGAGGCAGCAGCTGATTTGTGAGTTAGCAAGGACTTCTTGCTTTGACTTCCCTCAGGGAAATGAAAGCACAAGACTTCTACTCTTAGTAGAAGAATAGAGTCCCCAGCCAGCCAGTGTGGCAGCTCCAAAGCTGATGCTGCTTTCTATACTGAGAACCCCTCTCAGGGAGCCCTCCTCCTGGCTAGTCCTTCCCTTGCTACTCAGATGGCCCTTTGTCCAGGAAGTCCCTCCAGTCTCTCTTCTCAGACTCCAGAGAGAATCACACGTTCACCAGACACTCCAATGACCAGCTTTATTAAGAACTTTCCCTGCCTTGATTATAAGCCCCCTGAGGACAGGTACCGGGTCTCCTATTTCTGTGAGTCTCCACTGGGGTCCAGGTGACATTGCTACTTCCAAGAGGTTAACAGCTTGAGCTCTGAATCAGAGGTTCAAATCTTGACTCGGCCACTTGTGTGAGTTACTTCACTTGTGCCTCAGTTTCCCCATGTTAGGAAAGAGTGATATTTATGTTACCCAGAATAATGTTTAATAAATGTAGCAACCAGGTATAAACCAATCAGAACTATAGGAGCAGGGTCCCTAGACGCTTCTCTGCTGAGCCAGGCTTTAACTATTTATTTGCTGAATTGTGGGGAGGGTCCCAGGCAGTGGAAGTCTTTGGAGGGTGGTGGGAAGCAGGGAAACAGCAAATAATCTATGGAAGTTCTCAATCTTTTAATAAACAATATAATCCTCAAACTATCCATTCAAAAAATAATTGCTGTCATTACTATTGTATAATTTATTATGTCAACAGTTATCCTCCCCCCAAAAAAGATCAATGCCTAAATCCAATGATTAAATACTTTCTTTTGTGTTTTCTCATTGCATAGGTCACACTTAATATGTAAATGACTGATTATTTAGTCTTCCTGATGGGAAGAAGCCAGTCAAGTTTCTATTTTTTTAATTTTTATTTATTTATTTTTAAAAATTTATTTGTTTTACCTTAGGTGCATACTATATCTGGCATTTCTTCCCTTGTTATCCCTCCCCACCCTCCCCTCCCTCCCCACCCTCCCCTCCCTCCCCACCCCTATTTTTTTATTTTTAAGACAGGGTCTCACTCTGTCTCCCAGGATGGAGTGCAGGTATGATCACGGTTCACTGCAGCCTTGACCTCCTGGGCTCAAGCAATCCTCCCACCTCAGCCTCCGGGGTAGCTGGGACTAGAGGTGTTCACCACCATACCTGGCTAATTTTTTAAATTGTTTGTAGAGATGAGGTCTTGCTATGTTGCCTAGGCTGGTCTTAAATTCTTGGGGTCAAATAATACTCCCACCTTGGCCTCCCAAAGTGCTGAATTTCCAGGCATGAGCCACCGTGCTTGGCCAGGTTCCTGTTTTTGTTCCTTTGCTAGAAGAGGAATTTGAGAATCTCTGACCACCCAGCCTGGATGGGAGGCCCCCTCCTGGCTCTGCTGGCCTCTGCCCTGTGCTGCCTGCATCCTGGTACTAATCACACTGATGGTCTGACTAATTTGTCCATGTCTTCCAATAGATTTGAACTCCAGGAACCAGAAACCACACCTCTCTTGGTCAGCACTGTATCCTCAGTGCTAGGAGAGTGCCTGGCACTTAGTAGATGCTCAGTGATTCTCTTGGTTAAAGGGATGGATGAATGGATGAGTTATGAATGTCTGCAGCATGGTAGAAGTTCTGTGGCTTGTTAAGACCCCAGAATTCGGACAAACTGAGGCACTGCACTTTCACTGTGTCTCACTCTCTTCTGCTTCCTTTTAAAAGTGACAGTGACCTTTTGACTTCCGCATTTTCCCAACCGGAGCTGGTGACTTCAGTGGGATTTCTCCTGGGCCATCCAGCAGGCACTCACGTTCCTGTTGTTGTCTGGAATAAATAAGCCTCCAATAACAGCAACAAACCACAAATGAAAATGACAATGACAGCAGCCACCACTCATTGAGTGCCAAGTGTGTGCCACCCTAAGCATCCTCCCTCCAGTCCTGCAGTTAATGGTCCCCATTTTGCACAGGAAGATAGAGTCACTCACCAGGGTCACACCCTAGCAAGTGGTGAGCTGGGATTGAAACCCCCATGTTGCTCCCTGACTGTAATGCTAAATAATCATAAAAAGAGGGTGATCATCTTTTTCCTATTGGACGTATACCCTAAGGCCTGCCACTTTACAGATATTATCTCATTGGAGTCTCACACACACCCAAAAATCCCTGAGAGATTGGTATAGAATATGATCCTCCTTTTAGAGAAGACAGGGAGTGGTCAAGGCATTTTATGGGGCAGCCCTGGGCCCGGCTGATGCCAAAAGCAGCAGGACCACTCAGGTAAGATGAGCTGGAAAGGAAGGCCCCAGCCCCCTAAGGGAACCAGCCTGCCGCAAAGTCTGGAGTGAGGGGAATCTCCTCCCTTCCCGGTTGACTTTTGGCACCATTCAGTGACTCCTGGCAGCCCCGTCCCCTCCCCGCTCTGCCTCTCTCTATCACAATGAACCTATCCAGGGGTCCTTTCCTCAGAGCTTCTCTGGGTGGCTGAAGCCAGCTGGGTGTTTCTTTTCCCGGACACTCCAGGGCTCCCACCTCCAGCAAAACCGCTGCTTTCCACGCAGCCTTGCTACGCACTCCTGGTCCCTCTCTTTGCCTGCGCCCGTACGAGGCCTCCTGTCTGGGTTTCCTCTCCTTTCCTTCACATCTTTCTCGAAGGCCCAGCCCAATTTCCATCTCCCCTTAGATGCCCCCTTGACCATTTATTGTGTTTACATCAGAATTTTTAGGGATCTACCGTGGGCCGGGTACTTTCCAAGATGCTGGGGATTCAGTGGTGAACGAGGCAGATGCAGGGCGTGCCCTCATGAGGGTGCCAGGAAAGAGCCAGGGTGACTTCAGACGCTGTGAGGGACCAGGGACCGAAGGAACTCACAAGGCCACTGTCGTTGTTAAAAGGACAGTGGAGTTGAGAATGACTTGGGGTGTGTGTGTGTGTCTGGTGGGTGGGTGGGTGTGTTAGTTTCCAGTCGCTGCTGTAACAAATGACCACAAATTGAATGGCTTAAAACAACACACATTTATCCTCTCATAGTTCTGGAGGCCAGAAGTTTGAATCGAGGTGTCACAGGGCCATGCTGTCTTTGAAGGCTCTAGGAGGAAACCCTTCCTTGCCTCTCCCAGCTTCCAGTGGCTCCTGGAGACCCTTGGCCCTCCGTGCCTGTGGCTGCGTCACTCCCATCTCTGCCTCTGTCTTCACGTGACCGTCTTCCCGAGTGCCTGTGTGTTGATGCCTCTGGTCAGGGGGCGGCCGTCATTGGCCTGGGCCCTGTTAGGTCTGGTAGGATCTCATCTGAACTTGATCACATCTCAAAGACACTATTGCCAGAAGGTCCTATTCTCAGGATCTAGAATTGGGACTTGAATATATTTTTTGGTGGAGTGGGGAGGGACGCTTCAATCCACAAGAGTAGGATTTCTCATTCAGGCTGCATGGCCCTTCCTCTCTAAGGCGATGTCTTTTTCTGGTTGACCCTGAATGGTGAGGAACCTGTGTGTAAGACGTCTGGAAGAAGAGCATTCCAGGCAGAATGAGCCGTAATTGCAGAGGCCTGGGAAGAGGCATGTGCTTGGGATGCAAGGAGCCCAATGGGGCGGGACCAGAAAGGGCGGGGGGAGCATGATGGAGGCAAGGTCACAGGACAGGGTCACATAGGATCTTGTAAGGAGTCTCAAGTTCATTCTCAGGGCGATCGGGAGCCCTGGGGGAATGTTCGGCAGCAGTGTGTAGTCTCACGAACCTTTTCTTTCTTTTTTATTTCTTTTTTGAGACAGAGTCTTGCCCTGTCACCCAGGCTAGAGTGCCATGGCACGATCTCCGCTCACTGCAACCCCTGTCTCCTGGGTTCAAGCGGGATTCTCCTGCCTCAGCCTCCTGAGTAGCTGGGATTACAGGTACCTGCCACCACACCCAGCTAATTTTTTTGTATTTTTAGTAGAGATGGAGTTTCACCATGTTGGCCAGGCTGGTCTCAAACTCGTGACCTCCTGATCCGCCTACCCCCGCCTCCCAAAGTGCTGGGATTACAGGCGTGAGCCACCGTGCCTGGCCATCATGAACCTTTACAAATGGCCATACTGCCCATTCAGGGGAGACCTGCCTCTAGCCAGGTAAGAGTGAACGCAAGGCCAGCAGACCAGAGGCTCCTGCAGTGGCCCAGGCAGGAGCTGCAGATGGCTGGGGCCAGTGTGGGGCAGGAGAGGCGCTCAGAGGCAGTGCCTCCCAGTCCACAGAGCTTTCTTCTTTAAGGTTCTTCAACTGTGTTCCCTGGAGCATACATCCACAGAGACAGTCCCTGACTTTGGTACCTAGGGGTAGATGCTGTCAATCCTGTGACTATTTGAACCACTTCAGATGTGCCTTTCTATTTCAGCCACGCCTGGATTCCCCTCAGCAGCTCTTCCCCCACCCTCTGCTATCACTGGCAGTCATGAGACTTTTCAGCGTTTCATCTTGATCCAAAAATGTCCCGAAGCAAATCCCCCCTTAGCGAATCACCCAGGAATAGCATGACTCAGTAATGAGTGTCAGACTCGTGTGGGACAAACCATTTCCATGGTGCATGTGTGACTTTGCAAGTCACATCACAACCTTCTGTATGCCTTAGCTTCTTTCACTGAAAAGTGGCTATTAGAAATTCTCACACATGGGGGTATTTTAAGGTTGAAAGGAAGTCATGTCTGTGAAACTCTCAGCAAAGGCAAAGCGGTCAGTTTCTGTTAGCTGCCATGTTCACTATTATTTTACTGTTTTAATTTCAATTTATTACTTTCCTCCAGTTCAATAACTTTCAAGAGTTCCCACAGGGACTAAAGCTACTTTCTACCAAGCCTCTAGGGTCCTTCTGTAGGGTCCTGAGGACCCACTTCAGTCACCGAGCCCCTGAGTCCAGAGGTGTTAGTGGAGGGTCTAACACAGGCAGAGCTCCTGGCAAGGTGATGGGGAGAAAATCCAATGTGTGTGAGACATGCGTGTTTGCATTTGAAAGTCAGATAAAGACGTTTTTGTGAAGTTGGGGAGACGTAATCCTGGGAAGTCATTCACAAGCTAAGTGACTGTGAGCTTAGGTGAAGTCTAATGATCGTGTTGATGAGAAGCGAAAGAGGGAAAGAACAGCTGATGTCTTGTGCTTTTTTGGAGGGAGACAGGGGGGTGGGGGTGGGCTCCAGGGTTCAGTTGTGTGGATGGGAGCTGAGGATGGGTACCTCTGAGTCAGCCAGCTCGTCCTCATCACTCCCTGACTTCAAATATTAGGAAATTGGCACAGATATTTGAGTCTGCAAAGAATATGGCAGAGAAGAGAATGGAGAGAGAATCGGTCTTGGTGCATACCGGGGAAGACAGCCTGGGTGACGGGGTGGGGGGACAGTGGGCCGAGGGTGACAGGTACACTGAGAAATGATTGTGGGGATGGGCAGATACGAACCAACGCTGTATCCCCTAACTAATCAGCCCTACCCATCCTGCCCCTTGAGGCTCTGCCTTAGTAGAAGATGGAGCCTCCCTGGCCGAGGGATGGTGGTATCTCTTGTTCAGTTAAGAGCAAGGACCGTAGTTTAAGGGGAAGGCAGGTTTACTGAGTCTGCTTTCCTAAACATTGTTACCCAAGACAGAGGGGAATGTGTTAGAAAGCAAGGAACAAAGAGGAGAAACAAAACCAGGGCAAAGTGTTTGTGCGGGGACTAGGTGGAAGGGATCAAGAACCTACAGCCCAGGTGCTCACGCTCACGTGCTCCCGGCAGGTGGCACGGATGAATGAGGCAGCCAGCTGGGGTCTGGAGGGAGCTGGGGTGGGGGCGCGTGCCCAGGGAACAGCCTCTACTCACCTCCAGCTGATTGGTCCATATGGGAATGTGAACCCGAGTGGTTGGATCTGCCTGCCTTTTTTTTTTTTAAGAAGTTGGAAATTTGGATTTTTATGTGAAATTTCCCGATTTATAACTGTTAGTTCAGCCTGACACAGGGAGGGGAACAACACACACTGGGGCCTTGCTGGGAAGGTGGGGGAGGAGAGAGCATCAGGATAAATAGTTAATGCATGTGGGGCTTAATACCTAGGTGATGGGTTGATAGGTGCAGCAAACCACCATAGCACACGTTTACCTGTGTAACAAACATGCACGTCCTGCACGTGTATCCTGGCACTTAAAATAAAATAAAATCGAATTAAAAAAATAAAAATGTTGGTTCAGGTTGAAAAGAAGTAACTGGGCAGGGCAAACCTAAGATGCCTGCAGGCTGCATTGGCGGAGCTGCTGGGGACCTGTGGCGTCTGCTGCTGTCACATGGGGCATCTCCCTACGGTCCACAGCTTGACTTGAGCGCTGGCTTTTATTAGAACCCTGCTGTCTTAGAAGGTACCAACGGCCTGGCCGTTAGTGCCTGCCCAGTGGGAGGGTGGCGTATGCAACTAACTGCCTTTTGCTGCAATTCCCTCTTTGAAAATAGTTTTCTCACAACAGAGGAGCCCTCTTCGGGCTTTAAAAGACTCCTTAGGAGATGAGAGGTTGGAGTGCAAGTCGGGTTTGAAACTGTCTTGTTTTCTTAATCTATAAGGAGCTCATCCCTGAAAATGGCTTTACAAGAGCACGAGGATGCCAGTGAGCTGTTTGGGGGAACAAATGCAAGAAATTCAGTAATCGGGATGAACCGTATACATACACATACACAAACACACATGCGTACATGAAATGTCTGTACATTCAAGACAGGTCCTTGCTCTGTCACCCGGGCCGGAGTGCGGTGTCACGAACACGGCTCACTGCAGCCTCGACCTCCTGGCTCCAGCCCTCCTCCTGTTTCGGATTCGTGAAGATGAGGTGTCACTGTGTTACTCAGGCTGGTCTTGAACTTCTGGGTTCAAGTGATCTTCCCACCTCGGCCTCCCAAAATGATGGGATTACAGGCATGGGCCCAGGATGAACCATATTTTAATATAATATTTTTAAAACAAAATTAATGGCAAAAATCCATGATAAACTTAAAAAAAAAGGCCAGTTTTGCTAGCTTGAGCCTAGGAGTTCAAGACCAACCTAGGCAACATAGTGAGACCTTGTCTCTAAATAAAAAAAAGCTGGGCACGGTGGCAGGAGCCTGTAGTCCCAGCTACTAGGAGGCTGAGGTGAGAGGAGCAGCTGAGCCCGGGGAAGCTGAAGCTGCAGTGAGCCATGATCGTGCCACCACACTCCATCCTGGGCGACAGAGTGGGACCCTGCTGCAAAAAAAAAAAAAAAAAAATTAAAATACAAATGTGAAATAAAGACAAGATCAACATTACTCATTTTCCCCTTGGCCTTAGGGTGCAGTGCAGCTCACATGGACTGTTACTGACTGTCTTTATTAAAATTCTAATAGCTTGTTCACCAAGGATTTTTTGTTTTGCATTCATTTTGATGTTTTAAAACATGGTGTGAAGATATGATTGATCTGATTACTGAGTTTTTAGCGCCCTCTTTAATTTTGCCTCTCTCTCTCTCTCTCTCTCTTTTTTTTTTTTTTTTTTTTTTTTTTTTAAGACGGAACCTCTCTCTGTTGCCTAGGCTGGGGTGTAGTGGCGTGATCTCAGCTCACTGCAACCTCCGCCTCCTGCATTCAAGTGATTCTTCTGCCTCAGCCTCCCGAGTAGCCGGGACTACAGGCACACACCACCATGCCTGACCAGTTTTTTGTATTTTTAGTAGAGACAGGGTTTCACCACATTGGCCAGGCTGGTCTCGAATTCCTGACCTTGTGATCCGCCTGCCTTGGCCTCACGAAGTGCTGGAATTACAGGTGTGAGCCACCGCGCCTGGCCTAATTTTGCCTCTCTTGCTTCACCCTAGTGCCAGCCTTGCTGGAGTCAAATGCATCTGTCTTTACACCTAGGTTCTAGTTTAACACCTAGAGTGGTCATGAGTCCCAGGGAATGCTTCAGTCGAAGGGAGATTGTTTCTGGAGTCTGGTAAAGAATGTTCTCACTTTTTGAATCCAACTTAAAACGTTTCAATGCCTGCCTTATATAAGCAGTGCTTTATTACAATGGGGGGTTGTTAGAACATGGAGTTCATGATGAAAATTTGTAACTTATCTGTTATACAGATGGTCCCTGACTTACGATGTTTGACAGGATTTCTTTACTTTACAACGATGTGAAGGTGATATGCGTTTAGTAGAAACTGCACTTTGGGTACCCATAAACCATTCTCTTTTTCTCTTTCAGTACAGTATCCAATAAATTACAGAAGATATTCAACACTTTATTATAAAGTAGTCTTTGTGTTGGGTGATTTTGCCCAAAGTCAGTTGTGTAGACGAATGTAAGTGTTCTGAGCATGTTGAAGGCAGGCTAGACTAAGCTATGGTGTTCAGTAGGTTAAGTGTATTAAATGCATTTTAAATCTTTATTATTATTATTATTTAGAGTCGGGGTCTTGCTCTGTTGGAATGCAGTGGTGCGATCATGGCTCACTGTAGTCTTAAGCTCCTGGGTTCCAATGGGAGCCCGGCTAATTTATTTGTATTTTTCATAGAGATGGGGTCTTGCTATGTTGCCTAGGCTGGTCTCATACTCCTGGCCTCAGCCATCCTCCTGCCTCAGCCTCCATGGTGCTGCAATTATAGGCGTGAGCCACCATACCCTGCCTAAATGCATGTTCAACTTAACAACATTTTATTTTATTTATTTTTGAGACAGAGTCTTGCTCTGTCACCAGACTGGAGTACAGTGGTGCAATCTCTGCTCATTGCAACCTCCGACTCCCTGGTTCAAGCGATTCTCCTGGCTCAGTCTCTCAAGTAGCTGGGATTGCAGGCACACACCACCATGCCCAGCTAATTTTTGTACTGTTAGTAGAGATGGGGTTTCACCATGTTGTCCAGGAGGGCCTTGAACTCCTGATCCGCTCACCTCGGCCTCCCAAAGTGCTGGGATTACAGTCATGAGCCACCACGCCCGGTCACAGTATTTTCAGTGTATGGCGGTTATACCGTGATGTCACTTACATAAGTTGAGGAGCACCCGTGCACTATCAGAACCAGCCACAACACTTTCAGGGCATTGTGCAAAATGAAAAAGCATGGCCTCTTGTTCAAAAGTATTTAGAATTTTTAAAATGTCAACAGCAGAGCATTCAACCAAGTGCAGGGTCCCTCTAAGCACAGGCTGTTCCAGGTGTGGGGAACTGTGTGACTCTGCATGTCACAGCCCATGAGCGAGCCCTGGCTGCTACTCAGATAAGCTTGATATTCCTTGTTAGTGTTAAACAGCCCTTGAATTTTAGAGCTGAAATGGTAACACAGGTATTATCTAATGCATCTCCTCCCAATTTACAGATGGAGAAACTGAGGCACAGGAGATATCTTGCTTAAAGGTCACAGAGAGAGTTAGAGGAAGAACTCAGTTTAGATTCTGGGCCTCCCAGCTGTGGGTTATTCTCTCTCTCTTTTTTTTTTTTTTGGAGACAGAGTCTCGCTCTGTCACCCAGGCTGGAGTGCAGTGGCACCATCTTGGCTCACAGCAGCCTCTGCCTCCCAGGTTCATGTGATTCTCCTGCCTCAGCCTCCTGAGTATCTGGGACTACAGGCATCCGCCACCAAGCCCAGCCAATTTTTTTTGTATTTTCAGTAGAGACAGGGTTTCACTATGTTCGCCAGGATGGTCTCAATCTCCTGACCTCATGGTCTGCCCGCCTCGGCCTCCCAAAGTGCTGGGATTACAGGGGGGAGCCACCTCTCCTGGCCTGGGTTGTCCTTTAATGTACCACAAGACCACTCCAGGCTCGGTCACACATTTATGTGTTCGTGCCATTGACCTTCAGCAGGAAGGTCAGCCTGGAGGGGGTGGAAGGGATTCAAATGTCCCAGTCTTGTTATAAAGACCTCAAGAACATATTTTCTATGACAGACATTGTCCTTTATAAATAGTCTTTTTTTCTCTCTCACTCCTTGCCTTGGAGACAGGGTCTTGCTATGTTTCCTCAGCTGGAGTGCTGTGGCTGTTCACAGGTGCAATTGCCACGCATCGCAGCCTCGAACTCATGGGCTTGAGCGATCCTTCCATCTCCGCCTCCGAGTAGCTGGAAGTACAAGTGTGCACCACCGTACCAGGCTCTTTTTCTTTTTAAACAGCATGTGCAGGCAGAATTTCCCTGAAGCCACTGAGTCAGATGAAATGTTATTTCTCTGCAAATAATTACAGGTACTGGAACCAGGCTAGAGGCTGGGCTGCCAAGGCTATAAAACACTGCTACATTTCAGGACATCCTTGTTGAGTCCCACTACGCTGAGCAAAGAAGGGACTTGGGTTCTTCTAGCGGTGCAGTATTATTCACTGATTGATCCCTCCGGTAGAGGCTCTGTTGGGCGTCATTCTTCCATTCATTCCTTCAGCTGCTTTTTAAGTGAGAACCTACCACGTGCTGGGTACCAGTCTACGATCTGGGGAAACAGGAGGGTTGCCAGATAAAAATACAGGATGTCCACTTACATTTGAATTTGGGGTAAACCGTGAATAATTTCTTAGTTTATGTTTGCCCCACATACTTTTTGGGACATACTTCTACTAAGAAAAGCATTTGTTGTCTAAAATTCAAATTTAACTGGGTGGGGGTGTCCTGTATTTGTATTTGCTAAGCTTGGCAACCCTAGATATCCCAGGGAAGAAAACAGACAAATATCCCTGCCTGTGTGGTGATTGCATTTAAGTGAAAGGAACAGGCAACAAACTGATGAAGATATCTACATGTGAATAAAATATGCCATAGTGAAAAGGGCAATGAGGAACACAAAGCAGGGTGAGGAGACAGAGGATGCCGGGGAAGGCGATTTTTATTAGGACAGGCAGGGACGGTCTCTTGGAGGAGGTGACTTCTGAGCTGTAAAATGAAGTGAAGTAGTGGCCAGGCAATATCGGAGGGAACAGTAGGTGCAAAGGCCCTGAGGTGGGGTCATGTGGGCATTTTCTTTTCTTTTTTTTTGAGACAGAGTTTCACTCTTGTCTCCCAGGCTGGAGTGCAATGGCACAATCCCGGCTCGCTGTAACCTCCACCTCCCGGGTTCAGGCGATTCTCCTGTCTCAGCCTCCTTAGTAGCTGGGATTATAGACATGCTCCTCCATGCCCTGCTATTGGTGTTGTTGTTGTTGTTGTTTTGTTTTGTATTTTTAGTAGAGACGGTGTTTCTCCATGTTGGTCAGGCTCGAACTCCTGACCTCGGGTGATCCACCTGCCTTGGCCTCCCAAAGTGCTAGGATTACAGGTGAGAACCACCGCACCTGGCCTTATGGGCATTTTCAAGGAACAAGTGGATGATCAGGGTGACAGAGGGAATAAGAGAAGGGGAGAATGGCAAGAGCTGATACCCAAGGAGGGGCAGGTGGGATGCAGCTTATGTAGGGCCTTGCAGACCAAGGGCTTTGTATTTAATTTTAATTTAATGGGAAACCACTGGAGGGTTTATCAGATGTATATTTTTTAAAGGCTCCCTCTAGCTGCTCCACATAGGGGCAAACATGGAAGTAGCAAGTCCAGAGAGGAGGCTTCTGCAGTTGTCCAAGTAAGAAATGAGGGCGGGATTCTTGGGAGGTGGAGGAAGAACAGTGAAGTTAGTGAGAAATGGGAGGCTTTGGGTTACATTTGGTGCAACTGTCTGCATTTGCTGAGGGTTTGCATGTGGGCATGAGAAAAGGTGAAGACTAAAGAACCACTCCTTGGTGTTTGATTGGAGAACTGGATTAAAGGCAGAACCATACTTGAGTTGAGGCACAGTGAGGCAGGAGCAGCTGGAGACACAGGGTTTGGTGTTGGACTCATTCACATTGAGATGCCTGTTAGATGCCCCAATGGAAATGTTGGATTGCCAGTTGGATATATGAGCCTGGATTTCTGTGGAGAGACTGAGGTTGTAGATAAAAATGAGCTTTCTACCAGAAGGTGGAAAGGAAGGCAGAGCTGTGGGTGGTGGGTAACTCCAGGGCCATCTTGAGGAACCTGGGGACTCAGAGCCACTTTGAGTGGCAGGAGGAGCTTCTTGAAAGAGCTTCAGGAGTCAATGCTTCTTGAATATTTCTATCCAGGTGGACCCAAATTATGCTCCATTTTAAGGAAGCCTAGAAGAGGAAGAGAAGTAACTCACAGATGGATCAAAGGATGAGAGTCTGAGTCTCGTGAATCCTTCCACGTTCTCTTATCTCTATGGTTACCACGTCTCTGTAGTCCACGCCCCCTTTACCTCTTGCCTGGATGGCTGTAAGAACCGCCTAAGATCTAGGCCTTGTTCCTAAGAGCACAAATTATTTATTTTTGAATTGAAAATATGCCTTTTCCCCAGCCCGAACTCCCACCCTTCAAGGTGGCCTGTGGAGAAGAAGACCTATTTACCCCTCACTCTCCAGCAGAAACTCTTTTATGGGTTGACACCTAGTCAGAACCACTTCCTTTTAAAGAACTCTGATTATAGTAGTGCAGACTCCAAATCCTGGAAGCTTCGAAAATATATCCACTGTTCAGAGGGACAAGCAAGGCAGTTAGAGTTTAGATTGTCCTGAACTGTCCTGCCTCAGGCTGAAATTTTTGTAGCACTTGATCAGTTGGCAAGTAATCTTCCCTTTGATATCTCATTTTATTATTGGGTATTTGAAGAGGAAGTGGTGTTGGGGTAAGAATTTAGGTTCCTGCTCTAGCAATTGGG
This sequence comes from Cebus imitator, assembly GCF_001604975.1. Classification (NCBI taxonomy): domain Eukaryota; kingdom Metazoa; phylum Chordata; class Mammalia; order Primates; family Cebidae; genus Cebus; species Cebus imitator. The sequence continues at coordinate 961,006 of NW_016107539.1, read as the reverse complement.
TAGCTAGGGTAAGCCTCAGGGAGGAGAACCCTTAAAGAAACTCTTGAGGACTTTAAAGAAAGTAAACCTCTGCATCCATCCAGGCAAACATCTACTCTTCCATTGATTAATGGATCCATTCATCCATGCAACACATTCACTCTTTCATCCATCCATTCATTCATCTATCCTCCATGAAGCCATCCATCTATCCTTCATTCATCCACCATCCACCATCCATCATCTGTCCATCTACCCTCCATCCACCCACCCATCCATCCATCCATCCCCTATCCATCCATCTACCCATCTATTCATCCCTCCATCTATCTTCCATCTATCCATTCATCCATTTATCCTCCATCTATCCATCTACCATGCATCCACCCATCCATCATCCCTCTGTTCCCTATCCATCCATCCATCTACCCATCCATCCATCCATCCACCCACCCATCCATCCATCCATCCACCCATCCATCCATCCATGCATCATGCATCCATCTCCACCCATCCATCCATCCACCCATCCATCCATCCATGCATCATGCATCCATCTCCACCCATCCATCCATCCACCCATCCATCCATCCATCTCCACCCATCCATCCATCCACCCATCCATCCATCCATCCATCCATCCATCTCCACCCATCCATCCATCTCCACCCATCCATCCATCTCCACCCATCCATCCATCTACCCATCCATCCATCCATCTCCACCCATCCATCCACCCATCCATCCATCCACCCATCCATCCATCTCCACCCATCCATCCATCCACCCATCCACCCATCCACCCATCCATCCATCCATGCATCATGCATCCATCCTCCATTTATCCATACATCCATTGTACAGAAAGCTGGAAATGAGGTGGTCATAGCTTCTGCCTTAGTGGATCTCACAGGCTAGTGCAGATAAAAATCTCTGATTGACCCAGTCTGGGTCCACTTCTTTGCTAGGGGAGGGTGGGGCAGCTAGGTTGATAGCTCTACCAAGACTACGTTTAGAGTAGTTTCCCCAAGGAACACACGGGTGCAGTTATGAGAAGAAGGGAGAAATTATTCTGGGTAGGCACAATCAACAAATGTCCACTAGATTTAGTGGCACTTAATAATTACGGGATGGAGGGATGAGGAAGGATGTGGGGAGGCATCCCCAGCTTTTCTCCTTTTCTAAAGCCCAGGGAAAGCCTGGTTTTCTTGCTTATTGGTCAAAATTTCATCAGCTGGACCTTGGGTCCCTGTCGTAAGGACCCAGAAGCATCTACCTCATTCTAGATACTTGTCTCGAAGTATCCTAGCTGGGGTCATTACCCTCCTCCACCTAAATGCATCAGGCACCCCCAAGATGCTTGTTGGATACACATGGCTTAGCAGTGCTTAAAGTTAGGAAACAAAGGCTGGGATTTCATTCTGCTCTGACAACCAGGAGGTACTGCTCAGAGATTCTCATCTCTGGCACACATTAGAAGCATCTGGCGAGCTTTTACAAAATACCGATGCCTGAGTCCCAACCCCAAACATTCTGATCAAATTGATGTCTGGTGGTGCTCAGGTATTTGAATAAAAATTTTAACAGCTCTCCAGGTGATTCTAATGTGTAGTCTGGGTTAAGAACCACTGGTCTGAGTGCAATTTGGAAAACGCTGTTCGTAGCTGGGCTGCTTTGCTTCAGGACATAGGTATGATGATGGGAGAGGCTGTGGCTGTGGAGGGTTGCATCCCCAACATCTTGTGGCAGTGCCAGGCAGGTGCTCCGTAAATATTTGTGGAATGATGGATGGCCTGGTACAAATCCCCTTAATGGAGCTGAGATGGCTCCCCTGAAGAGTGCATGTCCTCAATTCTTCCTTGCCCATGGGGAAGGATTCTAATCACTTCAGGTCAAGCTGTGGTTCTCACGAGGATCTTAAGACCTCTCCCACCTAATCTCATCCTCCACACTGGCTGCACCTTAGATTCATCTGAAGTTTAAAAAAATATTTTCAGACATTCTGCTTCAGTGAGTTTGGATTGCAGCCTGGCACGGATGTGTAAAAAGGTGTCCCAGGTGATTCTAATATGTAGGAAGGGTTGAAGACCACTGTTTTGGTCTTTTCTACTTCTTTGTGTTTGTTTCCAACTTCAGCTAAGTTGGCAGAGCCCCCTGGCAGAGTTATTGGGGGGTGTTCCTTAGTTACCAGGTCCTTATGCAGTGTTTGCTGAATGTACCTGTTCATTAATGCTCACGTTGGGTGCTTAATTAAAAATACATATTCATGGCCGGGCGTGGTGGCTCATGCCTGTAATCCCAGCACTTTGGGAGGCCGAGGCGGGTGGATCACAACCCAGGAGTTCAAGACCAGCCTGGCCAACATGGCGAAAGCCTGTCTTTACTAAAAATACAAAAATTAGCTGGGCGTGGTGGTGCGTGCCTGTAATTCCAGCTACTCTGGAGGCTGAGGAAGGAGAATTGGTTGAGCCGGAACCAGGGAGGCAGAGGTTGCAGTGAGCCAAGATCATGCCACTGCACTCCAGCCTGGGCTAAAGAGTGAGACTGCGTCTCAAAAACAAAAACAAAAATAAACAAAAACCAAAACACATTCATGAGTCTGTATTCAGACTTCTGGAATCGGAAGCTCCAGGGAGGGGCCTGGGAATCCTGCTTTAAACAAGCAGCCAGGCGTGTCTGTCACCTGCCAACCGCTCCGTCACAACTGCACTCGTCCTTCTGCCTCCAGCACACCCAGCCCCTGCGAGCTCTGGCTCTGCCTTTTGGTTCTCACTGCCAGAACACTTCCCCAAGGTCGCTTCATCAATCAGGTTTCTTCAAATGTCACCTCCCCAGAGAGGTCCTCCTTGACCACCTAAGGGACTGATGCCTCCTCAACCTTTAGCCCATACCCTGGTGAGTTCCTCCTGGGCCGATAAGGAGATGCTTTTTGTCCTGTTTCTCTCCTTCAGGCTTCTCCCACGACCAGAGCCTGAGCGTCTGAGGGCAACACTGGCTGGTTCCTGCTGGGTGCCAGCACCTGGCACGTGGTAGGTGGCCAGGAGGCATAGCTGTAAGGGTGGGACTAGTGCTCTCAGGCTGATTTCTTCCCAGGCGCTGGGGTCTTGAGTTCAGGGCCACGCAGGTGTCTGAAGCACTGTGAAAACCATGGTCGCCCCCGTGGGCACGCGGAGGGACACCCCTTCCCACCCCTTGGAGAAGAAAAGCAGGAAGAAGTGTGGGGTCTCTTAGGGCAAAAGTCCTAGAGGCGGCAGCTTTCTTGTCTAGACCGTGGTTCGGGCAGGGCGTGTCGCGCTCACCCGTGGAGGGCGGGAGTCAGCGGCCGCTCGAGCGCCCGGCGGTGGCCCGGGACGGTGCGGTCAGACCCGCGGACGGCCTCCTTCCTCCCGGCACCGGCCAGCCCAAGCCGCGCGCCCCTCCCCTCCGGTCCGCGGGTGGCGGCCCCGCCCCCGCCGGCCTGGCCGCCCTGTCCCCGCCTCCACGCCCCCCCTTCCCCGGGCTGCAACAGGTGCCTCCGAGCAGGAAGCTCGCGCCGCCGTCGCCGCTGCCGCCGCTCAGCTTCCCCGGGCGCGTCCAGGACCCGCTGCGCCAGGAGCGCCGTCCCCGGACCCGGCGTGCGTCCCCACGAGGAAGGGGACCCCGCTGCTCTAGCCGCCTCGCCGCCCGGCGTCCTGCCGCCTTCGCCACTCACCGGCGAGGGGTCCCGGAGCCGGCCGCACCCGCCCTCGCCCCCAGCCCCGCAGCCCTCCCGCCCTGAGCGCCATGAACGCCCCAGGGCAGCAGCTCGAACCCGACGGTGGGGACGCCCCAGGCCATGAGCCCGGGGGCAGCCCCCAGGACGAGCTTGACTTCTCCATCCTCTTCGACTATGAGTATATGAATCCGAACGAAGGTCGGTGGAGGTCCCCCTGGCCCCGCCCCTGAGCCCGCCAGGGGCTCAGGCCTGGGGACAGGGCACAGGGGTCTTTTTGGCTTCAGCTGCTCCCCTTCCTAAGGGGCCTGAAGGGAGGGTGCCCATACCCAGGTGCCAGGGAGGGGAGGTGTCAGTGGCCACTGCCACCCGTAGGGGGCGGTCGGTTCCCTCTTGCCCCTTAGGGGCACCAGTTTCTGGTTGCTCGTGACTGCTCCCTGAGGGTCACTCTCAGCAAAACAAGAGGTGGAAGGCAGGTCCCAAGGCTGGGGGGCGGGTGCCGTCTGCTGGCCTCTTGCCTGGGACTGGGCTGTCAGAGGGCAACAGACGTGATTTATGTGCCTTTGGAGGGAGGAGGTGAAAAAGCAAAGAATGGAATTAGCAGGGAGGGGGCATTGCAAAAAAAAAAAAAAAATGGGTTGCCACTGAACGCAGTTATCAAGGCTAGGAGGCTGCTCCTTCCCTCCAGGCACTGACGTGAGGCCATGCTGTCCCATCGTCTCCTGTGAGCAGTGCTTGTTGGGGACTTTGTGTTGAAACCGAGGAAGAGGTTGTGTCTGATACCGGAGGGCGTTGAAGCCTTTGCTGTGATAAGGCTGGCCCATTTCCTCCCTGGGTTCTGCTGCTGCTGTGAATCCATCACATATCACCCAGCAGAGGATTGCTCTGAGCTTCATTAAGTGATCTATGCTTAGTCCTAATGGATGGGGGGCAGCTGAGGCGTGGATTCAGGACACAGCCTCTTTCTGCTTGAACTTTATCACTCTGTGCCTCCAACTGCCCTCAGTCACTGGGGGCTGGGGACTTCCCCAGGCTGGGCCCAGTGCTCATCTGTCACTTCACGTGTTTAACAGGAGCATGCGTTAGACAGAGGAGGAGGAGGGGGAGGAGGCGGCCACATGCCCAACCTCACTGTATATTTCTGGTTAGCAGGTTGTCTTGGAAAAAACAAAAAAACCCAACCAGGCTTCCTGATTTTGACAGCCCAGCCCAGCTCAGCCCAGCCCAGCCAGTGCTTGTTGAAGGCTCGGGGCAGGCCTGTTGGTAGCTTCCAGGCACACTCTGGGCTTGCCTACATCTGGTGTGTAGGAAAGGCTTGTGCTCCCTGGCTCGTGGAGGAAGCTGTCAAGGAGACTTGGTGGCCTGATGTTTCCCACAGGCGCTGTGTTAGGCAGAGCAATGAAGTTTTAACTTCCATCAGTGTCCTCTCTCGGCCACCTGAGATGAGGGGTTTGCTTTAGCTTTGGGTATCCTATTCACTTGGATACCCAGAGATTGTCATTAGTCATAATTTTGTGTTTTGGCTGGAGATGGAAATAATTAGCCAGCAGGAGAGACCAGCCTCCTAGAGTTGCAATCTGGTGGACATCTTTTGCTTTGAAAAGATAAATTAAGAATCTGCAAACGATCCTCATTAACATCCATGGTCTTTCTGTTCATTAAGATTAAAGTCGTGTTTTTCAGGGAACTAATACTCACACCGCTCCCAGATTTGTAATCAGCTTTTATTTTTCTTGTCGGGTGGGGTTGGGGGGATTTCCGGGGAAGTAGTTTCCAAGCCAAATCTGAAGGGAGGTACTTTTTATAGTTTTTCTTGGCAAGCGATGCTTGGTGGCCACCAGATGGGTATCTAAATGACCACAGTGAAAGCCCTGGAATCTGTTTTTTCAAAAAAAAAAAAAAAAAAAAAAAACCAAACACACACAAACTGTATTTTTTGGAACAGTTTCAGATTTACAGAAAAGTTGCAAAGATAGCACAGAGTTCCCATATACCCAATATCCCAGTTCCCCATGTTACTAACATTTTTCATTAGTAGGTGCATTTATTGTAACCAGCGAACCAATATTGACATGTTATTAACTGAGGTTTACGCCTTATTCAGATTGAGAATGTTTTTTATGACCCTCACTGTTTTGAGGAGTGTTGGTTGTATTGTAGACTGTCCCCCCATTAGACTAGGGCTTTAGGTTTTCAGGAGGAAGCTGCAAAGATGAAGTGCCCTTCTCATCACATCATACTGAGAGTATGTACTATTCAGCCAGGCTCGGTGGCCTGTCATCCCAGCACTTTGGAGGCTGAGGAGGGCAGATCACCTGAGGTCAGGAGCTCAAGACCAGCCTGGCTAACATGGTAAAACTCCGACTCTGCTAAAAATACACTGATTAGCCGGGCGTGGTGGCAGGTGCCTGTAATCCCAGCTACTCAGGAGGCTGACGCAGAATTGCTTGAACCTGGGAAGCAGAGGTTTAAGTGAGCAGAGATGGCGCCATTGCACTCCAGCCTGGGTGACAATAGTGAGACCATGTCTCAAAAAAAAAAAAAGTACTATCCATGTCATTTATCATTGATATCAACCTTGATCACCCGGCAGAGGTAGCTTTTGTCAGTTTCTCCAAGCTCTTTGGAAGCCCTTACTAAATGAAGCCCACACTTAAGGAGTAGAGAGTAAATACTCTGGAATCTGGAAAGCACTGACTCTGCTGAGAAGTAGGCAGCACAGAAGAGTCAGCACCCAGGAAGAGAAGGGATGTCGTAGCCGGGAGCGGTGGCTTATGCCTGCAATCCCAACACTGGGAGGTTGAGGTGGGAAGATCGCTTGAGTCCAGGGCTTCAAGAGCAGCCTGGGCAACATAGCAAGACCTCATCTCTAATAAAAATAAAAAATAAAATAATTAGCCTAGCCTAGTTGCGCGTGCCTATAGACCCAGCTTCCCAGGTACTTGGCAGGCTTAGGTGGGAGAATTGCTTAACCCCAGGAGTTGGAGGCTGTACTGAGCCGTGATCATGCCACTGCACTCCAGCCCACAGGGCAGAGCAAAACCCTGTCTCAAACCAGCAAACCAAACAAAAACAGAGAAGGGACCTGGTGAACTTCGAGAGGCTAGTGTGAACTGCCCCAGGTGGGCATCTGGCTCTGGGTCACCCAGATGTTAGTAGCAGTCACATCTCCTTGCTTTCTGTATGGTGGAAGTCCCCAGGGGCCAACACTACCCTTTATCTTGTTATTTTGTCCCAGGTGGCAACATATTGGTGATGCATGTAAAGTTCTACCCTTAACTCTGGGCATGAGCTTGGCAAAAACCAAGGAAAGAAAAGTACTACTAATGGAACAGACATTGTAGTTAGAATTGGTGAAGGTAAATTAGGAAATTTTGGGGAAGTTGGATGCTCATTTTATGGAGTTTAGCGTGTAGCGGACGTTCATTAGCCCGTGCGATTCCACTCCAACCCTAGAAGGCAGGCACTATTATGACCCCTGTTTTATGGAGGAGGACGCTAAGGCACAGAGAGGGAGAATAATTTTCCCAGAATGGGCAGTCTTGCTCCAGATCATGTGTTCTGAACTACTGTGTGAGGTTCCTCTTTCTCTCATTTGGTAAGAGACACATGTGAACCAGTTAGCAAGGTGTCTTGGACTGTGGCAGGGCTGGAATTGAAAACATTTACCAACAGGGTGATCTGGAGTGAGTCATCTCGCCTCTCTGGACCGCTGTCTGCTTATCTGTAAAATGGCTGAAATAATACTACTTGCCTCGTAGGACTGCTGTCTGCCTCCAGTAGGTTAGCCCATTGAAGTCAACACAGCATGTGATCTGTTACTAGTGTTTTAGTAAACCCTTGCTTTTGTTAATGGAGGAGTAAACCCTTGCTCGATTAATAGGAGACATCGTTTGTGTACTCATTCAGCTATTGAGCATCTACTGTGTTAGACCCTAGGGTCACAGTGGGGAATAAGACCCGGATCCTGCTCTCTGAGCTACTGCCTCTAATTGTGCCTCTCTTGTTTTCTCTTGTCTAATTGCTTTAACTGATACCTCCAGTAGAGTGTTACATGATAGTGAAGACAGTGGGCACCCTGGCCTTGGAAGAGGACCTCCAGTGTTGGCTTTAGAATTGTGGTGTATGGATGACATAAAGGAAGTATTAGTTAGTTCTCTCTTTTTACCCCGAGAGTTTTTATTACAAATGGGAGTTGAGCGATTTCAAGATTTTTTAGCCTCTATGGAAAAATATGATCTTATTCTTCTTAGATCTATTAATATGTTGGCATACATTGGATTTCTCTATGTGAAAAGATCCCTGGTATGGACTCCACTTGGTGTATTATTTTCTTAAGGTTGTGGTGGCATCTGTTTGATAATATTTAAGCATTTTTCAGTATTCATGAGTGATATTCATAATGTCCTATTTTGTGTGCTATCAGGTTCAAGTTTCTTTCCTTTTCTATGCTCAGGAATCATTTCTGTCTCCCTGGGACTCCCCGGCCTCTAAAGCTGTGATAGAATTCCTCTGTGAAGCCGCCTGGACTTGGTGCTTCTTTGTGGAGTTGCTTCTTGATGGCTTTCTCTACTGTGTCTGTGGGAATTGGTCTGTTTACACTTTCTATTTCTACCGGAGTCAATTTTTGTAAACTATATCTTTCTGGGAAATTATCCATTTTATCTGTCTAGGTTTCAGATTTATTCACTAGAGATGTACAAAGAAGACTTTTTTTTTTTTTTTTAAACTGGAGGAGACAACCAAGTATACAGTGACAGAAAGACCTCGGGGGCAGGGATGTGGGAGTCCTGATGGAGTCACTGACCCCACCGTGGAGGGGGAAGGTGTGCTGGCTGTCAGCAGACAGTTCAGAAGCTGAATTCCCATGTGCATGCTTGTGAATGCAATGGATTCTTACTTCTCCCAGCTTGTATACATAGGGAGAGACAGGTGGATACTGGGAATCCCCGGTCACCTCCAGAGATGCCAGACCTCGTTACTGTGCTGAGGACAGACATGTGGGGAGCGCTCACGTCTGCTTTGCCTCAACAGTCTGGTGCAGCCCTCCTTCAATTCCTGGTGAGCTAAAGCATTTAGTGCCAACTTTGACCTTTCAGAAAGGAAAGCAGGCTCCTGATCACTGCTTGCTGCTTTATAGAGTCTATTCCTGTGATCCTTAAACTTTTGAGGTCACAGCCCTTTAAAAAGCTGATGAAATCCGCAGATCGTATATACACACACACCATGCATGAGCATACTATGCCTGGGCAGCCCTTTCCCCGGTGCTCCCCCCACCACACATCCCCACCTCCCCGCTCCACTCCCTCTCACATCCCCCCTGCCCCTATCCCCCACCCCCCACCCTCATGCTTTTTATGTCATTTCTCAGCAGCTCTCACAGACCCTTCTGTGTCTTATTCCCTAATTTTACTGGCACGTGAGCGTAGAAACACCTGCTCTCGACCCATTCACGGGTCACAATTAAAACCCCATTCTTTTAGCAAACACTGAATGCTGGTTTTGTGCCAGGCCCTGTGGGGGCATAGAGACAAATGAGATATGGTTCCTGCCCTTCCCTGGCCCCCAGGCCAATATTGGTCACAGTCTGGTAAACAAATAGGGACAAATGAGGTGCTGTGATACAGTATCTGTGTGTGTGTGTGTGTGTGTGTGTGTGTGTGTGTGTGTGGTGCTTGCTAAAAATGGTGTTCTACACTAAGCAAGCAGGTTCACTAAACACATGTGACATTCAGAGACGTTGCCGTCTGTGTCGAGTTAAGGACAGGCCTTAAAAAGCTTGCTTTGGACAAATAAGTCTCCAGGTGCAGCTGGAAAGATGAAATGAGGGCTGGAATTGAGCGTTGGCCTTGCAGGGAGGCAGAGGAAATGAGGTTGAAGTTGCCTCGCTCATTCTTCACTATTACACACATGTTATCTTGGCTTCTAAATTTAAGCCCCTGTGTTCGTTAGGTGGCATAGATTTTGATCAGGAGTAGAGGCTCCTAAAACTTTAAAGCAGTGTTATTCAGGTTTGTTCTTAAGGCTTTCCAGGCGTATTAGGTGGTAGGTTAAATACATTTAAAAAATATAGAATTGGTGGCCAGGGGCCTCTCAGTCGTGACTGCGTTCGAATTCTCAAGCTGCACCCTGGACTGTTGAGATCAGGCTCGTGGGGGTACGTTAACTTTGCTGAGAGTTGTGCATTAGTAAATGGCAGGGCAGGCCTTGAACTTGGGCACTCAGAGTCTTAGCTCCCTCCCATCAGCACTATATCTGACAGCTAGAATGTGGCCCTGGAGGGCAGCAGGGCACCATAGGGAGCTGCTGTCTCTGACTTTGTCTGTTGTGTCCCATGTATGGTGGCATGTGTGCACGTTCACCTCTTAGAGTTGGTATTTATATAATTATAAATTGTATGCTTGTTACCATCCTGATGGGATTATACTCATTGGAAAATTCCCGGCAAAGGTAGAAATGAAAAAAGACAGGGAGTGCTTCAATTTTTCTGTTTCTTTCTCCATCCCGGTGGATGGTCCTGCCTGCTTGCTGGGCATTTAGATCTAACACCTTGCACTTGAATCTTTAATGCTTTTTCCCTCCGTGGAAGAACTATACCAAAGGCAGACTGTAAGCCACATGCAGAGTGGGGAGATTGCTTTTCCTGGGCTGGTATTTGGGACCCTTCAGACCTTGTAATCTGAGGTTTTGGAAAAAGACCATTTCTTCAGCTGGGGCTGCAAAGCTCAGGATTTATGAAGGTCCTTATCAAAACAGACCTGCTTGGGCATGCCTGCAAAAGTGAAATTGTTAAATAAGGGGAGAAAAAACAAGTCTGAAATGCCTGCAGGAGTATTTTAAAGGCTCTGAAGGGGACCGTTTACCTGTATAATCCTAAGAAGGTGGGCTGCAGGTCTGAAATTGGCAATGGGTGACATCACCTGTGTTGCCATGGAGTAGGGAGGAATGTCTCAATAACCAGGGGGCTGGCAGGGGCCGCTGATGAAGTGTGCCCACCCCCGGGAACGTGGCACTGAAATGAAAGCCTCTGGCAAAAATTATAAATAAAGAAGCTGTCAGTCAATCAGGCATTAATTTTAAATCTCTGCCCTGGGCCAAGGGTTACACAGGCCCTGCTGTCTTCAAGGGGGAGGTTTCTACTCGGATTTTGAGTTGGCCGAAAGAAAAATGGAAATCAGCTTTTCAGGCTATGGGAAGGGATGTGGGGATCAGCAAGAGACCAAACTCTGGGAGGTGGCTGGTGGGACAGAGGGACGCTTTGCTAAGATGGAAGGAGGATGGAAAGAAGGGATATTCCCCTACTCATGTCGTCTTCTGCGGGCCTTTGACAGAGCGGGTGGGTTTAGTGCTGGTGAGCCCTGATTATCTAAGGTCTATTTCCGGTGAGTGCTTCTGACCAGATCTTTCCTTCTCCTTTTGGTGAGGAAGCCACTCTGAGGTCTGTTGTCTGTCATGCACTGCGCTCTCTCCTGTTAGACATAGACCTTGCTAAATCACAAGTTCAATCTCAAATGCATTAGGAGTTCAGCAAGTCAATGGGGTGAATTGTGGTACATTCGTACACTGAAATAGTACACAGCAATAAAAAAGGTCTACTGCATACAATATGGGTGAAGGTCAGAGATGTTGAACAAAATAAGTGAGACATGTACCTCTGTAAGATTTATGGGACATTCAAGAACAGTCAGCCGTCTGGGGGACTTGAACTGTCCTGTATCTTGAGTGTGTGTGTGCGCACGCGTGTGTGTGTGTGCGTGTATGTATATGTATATATATGCACAAGATGTATGTGAAATATTTGTGCATTTTACTGCACATAAGTGATGCATATTTTAAAAGCTGATGAAGGCTGGGTGCGGTGGCTCACTCCTGTAATCCCAGCAATTTGGGAGGCCGAGGCAGGTGGATCACCTGAGGTCAGGAGTTCGAGACCAGCCTGACCAACATGGTGAAATCCTGTCTCTACTAAAAATACAAAAATTAGCTAGGCGTGGCGGCAGGCACCTGTAATTCTAGCTACTCGGGAGGCTGGGGCAGGAGAACCGCTTGAACCTGGGATGCAGAGATTACAGTGAGCCAAGATCGCATCATTGCCCTGTAGCCTGGGCGACAAGAGTGAGACTGTCTCAGAAAAAAACCCAAAACCTGATGAAATCTGCAGATTCTGTATACACACATGTGCAGGCTCCTCATATGCAGCTTTTCACCCTGTACACCACCCCCACCACATCCCCCACTGCACCCCCCGCCCTGAAATTGAATTCAAGCTTTGCCCTGACTCTTTTTGTGGTCCTGGGAATTTCCCTGCACCCCAAGCCTCAGTTTCCCCATCTCTAACAGAGTTGTTCAGAGCAGCTATCTCCAGGGGTTGATGTAAACTGCAGAGAGAGGACAGGGGAGTGTACATGTGGAAGCTCGCCGCACAGTGGACGTAAGCTATTAGAATGACTGGAAATAGGAATGTCTCTGGAATTCTCCAAGGCAGGAGGGCCCCAGGAAATGGCTTGAAACCAGCAAGAGACAGTTCTTCCCATGCAGATTTGAAGATGGGGCTGGGCCCTTGTGTGTGCCACATGCCTGGGCCCCGCTGCCCCCATCTGAAAGGTGGCTTTGAGGCCTGCGGGTTGCAGATTCCATACATTTCTTCACCCCTCTCCAATAGTGGTACGTGTCAGCGTGTGGGCGCACATGTTTTTGCAAGCGGTCATGCCAGCAGCCAGCCTGCAAGCCTGATTGCTTGCGAAGCATCCCGGTCCTGTGTCCCGGGCGCCTGGCCTTGTGGCAGCCTGCCTGGGAAGCACTACGGAGCCTTTCCTTCGGCCATGTCTGGGGAAGGCAGACAGCTGCTGCTGTCTTAGCTGGGGCATGGGCAGCAGGGGCATCGCATTCATGATGGCTTTTTCCAGTGATTCCATTGACGAGACAGGATGGCAGATGCCCTCCCTTTTCTTTTTGGCATTTCTGGACCTGATTTATCCAGATGGAATTTCTCGGCTTTTAGACCCTGTGTCTGTATGTGTCACCTCTGAATGAAGGGTGTAACAACCTGACTCTCGTCATTAATACACATGATTCACGGATTGAGAATCCACTTACTGTAGGGTGGCGCGTGTGTGTGACTGGGTGGGGTGTGGGCAGCAGGGGTCTGGGGGGGCTTGTTGGAAAATTTGCTGAGTGTTAGATTTGTTATTTGGAGGCCACCCATCACTTTTCAAAGGGGTTCTTTCTATAGGTCGTGCACATCAGCCAGATGCAAAATCTATCCACCTTCCTGCTCCGTTTTGGGATTCCTCGCAGCCCCTGACAGGCAGGAAGTTATGAGAGTTGTCGGGGCGAATGGCAGGAGATGGAGTTTGTCTGCTTCCCTTCCCTCTGGGTACAGATCTGTGGTGCCAGCCGTGGCATCCTAAGTGCTGCCTTGGTGACAGACTGTGATGTCCCAAACCCAGGCCCGGGACTCACACCACCTCAGCATCGTGGTGAGCTCATCGAGCCATGGGTCTCATCAGCTTGGCCAGGGATCAGTGCAGCTCTGTGATCCTGCTGCCCATCGGAGGGGCATCCAGCCCCAGGCCAGTTCCTGCTCCTCTCTTCCAAGCCACTCAAGCCTGAAAGCTCCATTCAGCTCTGCCCCTCCCCGTGCCCCCCAAGGCCAGCTGCCTCGCAGAGGTTCCCTAGCTGGGTTTCTATTTTGGTCATTCTATTCTGCTTCCCGAAAATTCCACCCGCCTGCAGTTCTAGGCAGAGAAGATGTTCTCTTGCTGTTCCTTTTTTCAGAAGTGATCTGTTGGCTGGCGGGTTGGCAATGAGCGAGCGGCCACCTCAGACTTGGCTGTGTGTCCGTCTGCAAGGGTGAGCAACAGGCCCTTATGTGCTCCAGGGGGAGAGACACTGGCGGGGACCACTGTGTGGCCTGAGTGTGATTTTTAAAATAATCTTTGACTCAATCCTGGGGCAAAAGGAGGGACTGTGAACATTCCCGAAGAAAGAAATCTGTGTCTTCAGTTGTCAGTGGCAGCCTACCTTCTGAGTGAAATGAGGAGGGCCCCCTGAGTAGTTCCTTTTCTGGGGGGATACTTGTTTCCCCGAGTCAAGGCTATGATGTCACCATCCAGGAAATCACCTCTTTCCTGAGATGCAGGATAAAGTAGTAGTTAGGCGGGTGGTGGAGCCAGGTTGCCTGAGACTAAATCTTGGCTCTGCTACTTAGAAGCTGTGTGACCTTGGGCAAATTACTTACCCTCTCTGAGCCTCATTTTCCCCCTATATAAAATGGGGGAAATGATATCACCTGCTTCATAGGGCTCTTGTGAGACAAATATGAACGTATATTAGTCGTATACAGTGGTTCTTGATATAAAGCCTGCGGTGTAGATGTGTTAGCTGTGAATTATTTGGTTATGACCAGTAGCTCATTGAGTCACTAACACTTTGGTAAGATTTAGTTGATTCACTCCCAGTTGGCCTGGGAGGAAAAGTACAAAGTGTGGAATGCAGAGGGTGTTGGAAGCACATTTTACCTCCTTCACACATTTTCTGAAGGTCAGCAGAATCCGAGGTGAAAAGAGAATTCCTAAAGTGCTGACCAACTCGCTTTATTTTTATAAAAATGTCTTCCTTTTTTCACAATGCTTTCGAAGGGATTGAGGACTAGTGTGTGTCACACGTTCAGGTTGTTGTAAAATAGAGTAATGATAGCAGGGAAAGGGCAGAATTGTCACTGAAAAGATTGTTTTTTAAATCATAATACAGTAGGCCTGGCTGGGCATGGTGGCACACGCCTGTAATCCCAGCACTTTGGGAGGCTGAGGCTGGTGGATCACATGAGGCCTGGAGTTCAAGACCAGCCTGGCCAACATGGTGAAACCCCATCTCTACTAAAAATATTATAATTAGCTGGGCATGGTGGTGGGCCCCTGTAATCCCAGCTACTTGGGAGGCTGAGGCAGGAGAATTGCTTGAACCCGGTAGGCGGAGGTTGAAGTGAGCTGAGAGTGTGCCACTGCACTCCAGTCTGGGCAACATGAGCGAAATTCCGCCCCCTCCAAAAACAAATCCAGTAGGCCCCATTTACTGAGTCTTGATTCTGCATGTCTTGGGCTTTGCATGGGTTGGGGAAACTGTCAGGTTTGTGTCCTCACCAGCGTCATCGCCCCCGTGTTACGCACGAGGACATGGAGTTTCCCCAAATCTCACAGTGGGGGTGGGAGCGGATCTAGAGTCCCCTAACCCCGAGCTCTGCTCCGTGACTGAGACCCGGATCTCAGGGTAGAGCTCTTGGTTGGTAGGGCAAAGAGAAGGGCCAGACTGGCCTCCCCAGCGATCTTGTCCTGCAGTTTTAGGGAGTGGCCAGAAACCTCTCTACGTATTCGCAGGGCCTAGCTATTGGGTAAGCACCCAGGAACTTGATGAAGGGAGGAGTGATAAGAACGAGAACTTTCAGATGTCTGCCGCAGACATGAGCGTTACCTGCCAGGGCTGAGAGCAAGCAGATGTCTCATTTCTGAATCAGTTCAGGCTGAGGGCATGACTCATGAGGTGATGCTTCCAGCAGTCTTTGGGCCTCTCTTGTGGGCAGGCCTTGTGTGCCATGCTGGGGCTGTAAAGCCAGGAGCTGTGGTTCTCAGCCGGGGGCGAGTCTGCCTGGCAGGAGGCATTTGGCGATGCCCAGAGACATTTTTGGTTGCCACAGTGGGGAGAGGGACAGGGCAGCTACTCTTGGCAACTCCTGGGTAGGTGGTTGTGAGGATCAAATAATTACGACATGTAATGTGCTTACGACAGTGCCTAGCATGTAAAGTTCTCAATCAATTTTAGCTGCTTTTTCTGCATGATCATCGTTACCATCATCATTATTGATGTAAGACCCCCATCTGCCTCTAAGAAGCTCATAGTCTAGAGGGTAGACAGATGAGCGAATGCGTAGATGGACTTCAGCATGGGATTCTGTAGGACCTGGGAGAGTGGAAGAGCTGCCTGATCCCGCCTGGGGAAACAGGGAGGGCCTCCAGGAGGGGGTGGCTCAGGTCAAATCATGGTGGATAAATAATGGCGTGTTGAGAGACGTAAGGTAGAGAGGTAGGGAAGGGAGTCCTGGGTAGGGGAATGGCACATGTGTGACGTGGAGGCACACAGGCCGTTGAGAAGCAACCTCTGGATCTTCCATCACTGCTTCTGTCTTCTTCCACCTTTTGGTACTAACGCTTCGAATGCAGGCCGGGTACCTCCCATGGTAGTTGAAATGGTTTTAGGTGGTCCACTGCTGAAGATATTGTATATGCTAAGAACTATTTCTCAGTGCTATTTTCTCTTTGAACTAGTCAGAAGGAGTGGAGTTTCAGGCTGGGCACCATAGCGGTGGCTCACGCCTGTAATCCCAACGCTTTGGGTTGAGGCAGGCAGATCATCTGAGGTCAGGAGTTCAAGACCAGTCTGGCCAACATGGTGAAACCCCGTCTCTACTAAAAATAGAAAAAAATTAGTGGGACGTAGTGGTGGGTGCCTGTAATCTCAACTGCTTGGGAGGTTAAAACAGGAGAATTGCTGGAGGCGGAGGCTGCAGTGAGTTGAGATTGTGCCACTGCACTCCCGCCTGGGGGATGGAGCGAGACTCTGTCTCGAAAAAGAAAAAACAAACAACAAAAGGAAGGGAGCTTCAGTGAGGTGCTGCTGTATTGTCGATACCTTTCTTCCGAACACTGGCTCCTCCTCCGTTTCTAGGTCTTGACTTTCTGGGGCCATGGAAATGTTCCATATTTGTTGGTGGTAATAAGAATGTATGACATTTGGCAAAACTCATCAAACCCAATACTCAAAACACTGACATCTGTATCTGTGAGTTATACCGCAGGAGCACTGGCGGGATGGGGGTGTATAGAGCCTCAGACTCAGCCTTCAGCCAGCCACTGTGTCTTGCTTGAATTTAGTAAGTTTTATTTTTATTGTATTTTTACCCTACCTTCTATTTATGGAGGTGACATTGATTTTCCATCTGCAGTAGTGGTATAAAGTTTCTTTTTAAAATAAAAAAAAAAGTGAATTTAAATACTAGAAATATTAAGTCAATGTTTATCGGCGGCACATGGACAGAGCAAAGATGGTGCACGCGGTTAAATGAAAGCAAGCTTTTTGGAAACCCTCCTGAGAGCATTTGGCGGTTCTGAGATGAAACCAGCTTCACCCAGTGCCGTGCAGGCATCGCGATACCAGTAAGAAAGCTGTCTGCGGGCGTGGCAGTTGTTGAAGGAGAAATAGCGAGGAATCTCAGCCACTAAGTGAAAGAAATATTTTAATGATGTGCTATTTGTGAAATTTACTGTCAAATGCCCAGGGGACTGAGAATTAAATGATTGTTAATTATCTTCATATTCCCCGCTCGCTGGTAAACATTCAAAGTCTTGTCAAGAGAAAAAAAAATTTCTGCCACTTGGATTGATGAAAACCAATGTAAATGCTTTAAATACTTCTGCCCGGCGCACTGGAGCGTTCTGTTTTCAGTGCTTCCAGGGTGTGTGAGTGATGTGTGTTTTCAGGGCAGTGTTTCTGCGGACTGTTGACTTCAGCCTGAGGGTGTGTTTCTGATAAGATGCAGTGCAGCTTTTCTGATATGGCCGGAATTTTTGCTAAGAGATTTTTTTGTGTTTTGTGTTTCTGGTTTGAAGGGCAGTGAATTCTCAGAATGTTGTTGGCCATAGATTTGACATCCATCTTTTCCTAGATTAAAAATCTATGTCTGGTTACCTTCTAGGAAGGCGTGTGTGTGTTATCTGTGTGAATTCAAATACACATTTACTTTGAACTACAGCTTCACAAGAACGCTAAGCCTTACAGATGCTAGCTAGAAAAATCTAAGGATTTCAGAGCCAGAAGCCACCAAGGAAACTGATTCAATTTAATGCTGTTCAGTTACAAATGAGAAAGGGTTGAGGCCTCCAGTGGGTGGGGGACTTTTCCAAAGTCATGCTGTTACTTAGTGGCAGAGAAGGACCGCACTCTCAATTTCCTGCCTCATAAAACAGGGTTTCATTACTATATATCATGTTATGTCACCTACCACCTATGAAATAAGATTTAAAATGTTTCTTCTGGGAGTTACATTTCTTTTCTTATATAATTACAGAAATAAAAAGTCTCCTTTCTCTCATGTCACTGTCCCCTCGTTCCTTAGTTTCCCTCCCTGGAGGATGTCACTATTACTTGTGACTTCCAGAGAAAGCCTGTGCCTCCATCAGCTGTGCATGTACATCTGTCTTTGTGTGTACATCTGTGTGTATATCTGTGTGCATCTGTGTATGTGTATATCTGTATACGTCTGTGTACATCTGTCTGTACATCTGAGTGTGTACATCCTCTCACCCTTTTTATGCTGTGCACACTATACAGCTTGCTTTTCTCCTGTAATACTAAATCTTAGTGGTCATTCCATGTCAATTATAAAGAACCTCTTCAGGCCTTCTTGTAGCTGTATTGTATCCCATCATGTGAATGAGCCAGAATTAATTCATCCCCCATAGATGGGCTTTGGGTTACTTCCAGTCTTTTGGGATTACAATCAGGGCTGAAGTAATTAATCTTAAGGATACACAAGTCATTTTGCACAGATGAGAGTATATCTGCAAAAAGAAAAATTTTTTTTTGAGACAGGATCTTGTCCTGTCGTCCAGGCTGGGAGGAAGTGGCGTGATCATAGCTCACTGCAGCCTTCATCCTTTCACCTCAGCTTCTCCAGAAGCTGGGACGACAGGCAGGTGCCACCCTGCCCAGCTAATTTAAATTTTTTTTTTTTTTTTTGTAGAGATGGAGTCTGTATATTGCCCAGGCTGATCTCAAACTCCTGAGCTCAAGCGATCTTCCCACCTCTGGCTCCTGAAGGGTTGGGATTCCAGGCATGAATTACTGTGACTAGCCCAGGATGAATTTCTAAAAGTAGCATTGTGTGGTTCCAAGGGCACGTGTGTTTGGAATTTTGATGGATATTACCAAATTACCCTCTGTAGACGTCTTAGCCTTCTGTCTTTTGGTTTGGATATTAGCATCTTTGAGTAATAGTTTAAATATTCCAGGTAGATGTTTCTGAGCTTGCATCATTCATTCAGCCAACGAATCGTTTTTGAGTGTGTGTTCAGTGGCCGATCCCATCCAAGTGCTAGGGGTATGGCAGAGCAAGAGTCCTCATGGCGTTAGCGGATTGGTGGGGGCGGATCTTGAGGTTGAGGGAGGGGCAGACTGGAGGTTGAGGGAAGTGGAGGACTCTACAGTTCCTCAGTTGTTACAGTGAGATGTGCACAGAACACAGCAGGGGCCTGTGAGTGGGGCCTGAGCTAGTCAAGTGGTCAGGGGTCCTTCTAGAAGCATGTGGCATTTAAGCTGAGCTCATGGGCATGAGTGGCCTTTAGTCATGTGGAGAAGGGGGCCTGGTAGTGGGTTGAGGAGGAGCTGTTGAGGCAGGGGAGCAGCAAGTAGAAAGGCCCTGGGGCAGGAAGGAGCTCGATGCTTTTAAAAAAAACTCCCCTTTGCCAGGCATGGTGGCTTATACCTGTAATCCTGGCACCTTGGGGAGCTGAGGTGGGAGGATCACTTGAGCTCAGGAGTTTGAGAGCAGCCTGGGCAGCATAGTGAGACCTCATCTCTACTAAAAATAAAAATAAAAAAAATTAGCTGAGACTGGTGGGGTACACTGGTAGTCCCAGCTACTCAGGAGGCTGAGTGGGAGGATCGCTTGAGCCTGGGAGGTCGAGGCTGCAGTGAGCTGTTACTGTGCCACTGCACTTCAACCTGGGCAACTGAGTGAGTCCCTGCCTCCAAACAAAAAGAAAACAAAAATCACGACACTCCCTTTTGGCATGAGCTCAGAGAGAGGGAGTGGAGAGAGTGAATGCAAGCGAGAGTAGGTGAGCAGGCAGGACCCAGCGAGGCTGCCTGGCGGGGGCCATTTATTTTTACCTAGGAGCTATGGGGAGCCCCTTTGGGAATGGGGGCACCTTCTGGACCCTAAGAGATCAGCTTAGCTAAAGTGGGCAGTACTTCCTCTAGGACAGCCCAGAAAGGGCATAAGGAGGCTGAGGCTTGCTGGAGTGGCCACCTGGGGTCCCCCAAAGCAGGAGTCAGCCGGACAACCACAGGCAAAGGTCCGGTTTCTGGCTGGTGGGCCCCTGAACGTGGTTCTTCCATTTGCTTACGCTCTTAGCCACTTGGCAGATGTTGATGGAGGGCTGGCAAGTGCCAGGGCCTGTGGTAGGTGCTTGACGGACACTGCTGGGCCACAGTGACCCGGGCCCAGCCCTGACGGAGCTCAGGGTGCAGTGTGGGGCTGCAAAATTCTCTAAAGGGCCAGGGAGTAAATACTGCCGGCTCTGGAGGCCATTCGGTCTTTATCGTAACTACCAACTCTGCTGCTGTCGTACAGGAGCACGCTGTTCACCCTGTGTAAATAAACAGGCAGGCCGTGTTGTCATAAAACTGTTAACAAACACAACCCAGTGGTCTGTGGTTTGCCTGCTCCTGGTTTAGCAGAGTGAGATTCCCTAAACAGATACCTGGAGCAATGTGAGCTGGTAACAGATGTCAGTGGAGAAAAGATGGCAGGGAAAAGGGGTGGAGGGGATCTCTTTGATGGGCCGATCTCTGGAGGTGCTGGCTGAGCAGATGCAGGAAGGAACCACAGGAAGTAGGAGAATCTCGCAGGGAGGGAACCCAAGGCCTCTAAGGCAGGAGCAGTTTAAGTGCAGTGAAGATGTTGATGGGGCTGTTGCTGACCCAGTGTGGGGAGAAGTGTAGGGAGTGGCGGGGGTGGGTGGCAGGCCAGGGCACGTGCTGTGTTAATGACTGTAGGCCCCATCTAAAGTGTCTGGAAGCCTTTATAGTAGGTTTTGAGAATGGACTTTTTTTTCTGAGACGGAGTCTTGCTCTGTTGCCCAGGCTAGAGTGCAGTGTCCCAGTTTCAGCCCATTGAAACCTCTGCTTCCTGGGTTCAAGCAATTTCATGCCTCAGCCTCCAGAGTAGCTGGGATTACAGGCACCCATCACCATGCCTGGCTAAATTTTGTATTTTTAGTAGAAACGGGGTTTCACCATGTTGGCCAGGCCCGTCTCAAACTCCTGGCCTCAAGTGAATTGCCCACCTCAGCCTCCCAAAGTGCTGAGATTACAGGTGTGAGCCACTGTGCCCAGCCTGTACCCACTGGTTTTAATAGTTGGGGTGTCAGGTAACCTCTGTAGCAGTGACCCTGCCTGTTGGGGACAAGTGGTTTGGCTGTGGTATTTTTAAGCCAACGAATCCCATATCTTTTGGTGGATCCTTTCCCCACTCTGGGCCTCAGTTTCCTCATTTGTAAAATGACACAGATGAGACATGAGTCAGGAGCCCTGGTTCTAAATGAAGCCACTTCTTGCACTTGGTGTGCAATCTGGATTCAAGCCCAGGGCACTGTGGGCGGCAGAGGTGTCCCACAACCTGTCACGAGTGTAGAGCGCTGCCGTAAGTCCTAGATCACTGCTTTTCAAACTCCGGGTCCGGATTCATTGTGCTGGTGGGTTAGGAAATCCATCTAATGGGTTGTGACCAGCGTTGAAGCAAAATCAGTCAGACAGGAGGGAGGGTCTGGGGTGTCATATGCAGCAGGGTAAGTATTGACCTGGGCGGCGTTCATTTCATCTGTGGGTGTATCCGGTGGTGTGAGTGGGGTCGTGAGATAACAGTGCACTTCTCAGAAGCGTTACATTGAAACCCGAGTTTGGAGGCCCTTCACCCAGGGGTCTTCCAGAACTTAACTCTGCTTCAACCTCTCTTCTCCAGGGATCTGGGACAAAGTGGCCTCAGTTTCCTTCTGGTGAGGGACAGAGCTTCTAGCCCGGGATTTGGCATGGTGGGAATTTGGGAAAAAAAAAAAAAAAAAAAAAAAAAAAAAAAGGTAATGTGAGACAAAACCCAACCTGTGATTGCTCTGCACTGGGAGTTCTGTTTTTGAGGCTTAAAAAGACCCCCCTCCCCCCTTCTCTTTCCAGAAGAGCCGAATGCACATAAGGTCGCCAGCCCACCCTCCGGACCCGCATACCCCGATGATGTCCTGGACTATGGCCTCAAGCCATACAGCCCCTTTACCAGTCTCCCGGGCGAGCCCCCCGGCCGATTCGCAGAGCCCGATAGGGTAGGGCCGCAGAACTTTCTGAGCCCGGCCAAGCCAGCAGGGGCCTCGGGCCTGAGCCCTCGGATCGAGATCACTCCGTCCCACGAACTGATCCAGGCAGGGGGGCCCCTCCGCATGAGAGACGCGGGCGTGGAGCAGGTGCCCCTGGCCGGGGTGGCCGCCAGCCCGAGGTTCACGCTGCCCGTGCCCGGCTTCGAGGGCTACCGCGAGCCGCTTTGCTTGAGCCCCGCTAGCAGCGGCTCCTCTGCCAGCTTCATTTCTGACACCTTCTCCCCCTACACCTCGCCCTGCGTCTCGCCCAATAACGGCGGGCCCGACGACCTGTGTCCGCAGTTTCAAAACATCCCTGCTCATTATTCCCCCAGAACCTCGCCAATAATGTCACCTCGAACCAGCCTCGCCGAGGACAGCTGCCTGGGCCGCCACTCGCCCGTGCCCCGTCCGGCCTCCCGCTCCTCGTCGCCTGGTGCCAAGCGGAGGCATTCGTGCGCCGAGGCCTTGGTTGCCCCGCTGCCCGGAGCCTCACCCCAGCGCTCCCGGAGCCCCTCGCCGCAGCCCTCATCTCACGTGGCATCCCAGGACCACGGCGCCCCGGCTGGGTACCCCCCTGTGGCTGGCTCTGCAGTGATCATGGATGCCCTGAACAGCCTCGCCACGGACTCGCCTTGTGGGATCCCCCCCAAGATGTGGAAGACCAGCCCTGACCCCTCGCCGGTGTCCGCCGCCCCGTCCAAGGCCGGCCTGCCCCGCCACCTCTACCCGGCCGTGGAGTTCCTGGGGCCCTGCGAGCAGGAGGAGAGGAGAAACTCGGCTCCGGAATCCATCCTGCTGGTCCCGCCCACTTGGCCCAAGCAGCTGGTGCCTGCCATTCCCATCTGCAGGTGAGCAGGGCTTTGAAGATGATGGATTCCGTGGTTTAGTTTTAAGAGGTGGTTTTCTGGTTATGAGCATGGGATTCAGAGTCGAGTGGATTGGCCCCTTGCTTGTTGCCAGACTCTGAGGAGGAAGTTAAATTCTCTGGGCCATGTTTTTCTCATCTGTAAAATGGATATAATTAGTGGACCTGACTCACCAGGTGGTTATGAGGATGCAGTCATGAAAAATGCAATTGCTCGTATGGCGGCACCTCGTTTATTCATTTATTCAAAAAGTGTTTATCAAACATCTGCTAGGTGCCAGATTCTGTTATATAAGTAATGGAGAGACAGTGGTGAAGTAAACAGGCAAAAATTTCTGCCTTTGTGGAGCTGACATTCTGGTAGGCACAAAGCAAGCCTTAATGTGTAAAATCTGTCTCATTTATAAGAGGGACTGATGTTTGTTAGTATCTGCTGTGTGTCCCAGTTATATGGAGGCCCTAAAAAAAAGAAATGTGTGAGTCAAGGAGCTTAAGATCTTGGTAAGCTGAAGAGATGGACGTAGCTGGCAGCATCACATATAGGCTTTGGAGTCTCCTAAGGCTCAGTTTGAGTCCTGTCTCTGCCACTCGCTACCTGAGTGAACATGGGCATCTCTGCTGCTGCCTTTCTGCTTGTGAAAGACATTGCTAATCAGTCAGCACCCTCTTTCTCATTGAACACCTTTTGATGCCATGCCCAGGGCAGACATCACTAATCAATCAGGACCTTCCCCCTGCTCCCCATTTTTACTGAGCACCTTTCTGGTCTTGGTTTATTCCCTGTGAGAAGAAGTTATAAGAATGTACCTTGTGGCTTTTTAAAAAAGGATTAGATGAGATTATATACGTCAAACTCTTAGCCTAGAGCCTGTGCAGTGGTATTCTGGGATACCGAAATCTGAGGATGCTCAGGCCCCTTATGTAAAACAGTATAGTATTTGCATGTAACCTGTGCACATCTTCCCATGTACATTACATTATCTCTAGATGATAATACCTTATAATACCTAATACAATGTCTGCACATCATTCATGGGAACTCCATGTAGAACCTGCAGCATGGAAAATTCCAATTTTGCTTTTTGGAACTTTGCGGAATTTTTTTTTTCTGAATATTTTCAGTCAAAGGACATAGAACCCATGGTTACAGAGGATGAATTGCACTCTCTGTATGTATTATTTCATTTAATTCTCACAGAAACTTGGCTTGTATTACTTTTTGTCTTCATTTTGGTCTAATGATGAAGGAGGTACATGAAGGCTAAGGACAGAGATTATCCTATCTGTTCAATTTGAAGAGGAATTGGAAGACTCTTGCTATCATCTCTGTGGTTTTCAAGTTATTTTTTATTTTAGGAAATGGAAGCCTTTTACTCCCAATATTAAATTGAGTCCCCAAATGGGCTGGGTGCCGTGGCTAACGGCCTCTAATCCCAGCGCTTTGGGAGGCTGAGGTGGGTGGATCACCTGAGGTTGCAAATTCAAGAGCAGCCTGGCCAACATGGTGAAAACCCATCTCTACTAAAAATACAAAAATTAGCTGGGCGTGGTGGCGTGCACCTGTAATCCCAGCTACTTGGGAAGCTGAGGTGGAAGAATTGCTTGAACTTGGAAAGTGGAGGTTGCAGTGAGCCAAGATTGTCTCCAGCCTGGGTGACAAATTGAGGCTCTACCTCAAAAAATAAAAATAAAAAATGAGTCCCCAAAGGTGGAGCTCTTTTGATTGGTGTGGGGTTGAGGGTGGCCTCGGGCCCTGCCCGCTGGGCTGTGCTCACCCCGTACCAGACTAAAATGGACTGCAGGGAGCATCCAGCCTGGAGTTTCCTCCAAAGCAGGTTCTCAGAGCACCAGGGCCGCAGTAGGTCAGCTGTTGTTTCTCAAGAAAAGGAGTTTCTGATTTTAACAGAGTTAGGAAGGTGCCTGTGTGCAGGCCTTCTCAGAGACTTTAATGTGGACAGAGTATGCGGTGATTTCAAAGGCCATTTGGTTACAGAGTTCTGTGTCAGAAGTTTCACAGGGGTGTCTTAGAAAATCCTGATCAAGACTAACCCCTGGTACAGATTGAGAAATTTGGGCTGAGAGAGGTGAAGTGACAAGCCCCATGATCGCCAGCTAGTTAATGACTGCATTGAAAATGAGAATCTGGGATTCTTAACTCCTTGTTTTTTTGTGCTGCATAGACAGATCGGTCTCCAAACCATGATTTTATTTAATGGTTGAGAGTGGGAAGGGACACTGCTGTAAAATATGATTATGATACTTTTATTGAGGACTTTATTGTTTCTAAAATCCTTTCCTCTACGTGAGACATCTTGATTGGAGAGGTTTTGAGTGTTAGAGTCCTTTAGTTCTTTACAAGTACCAATCTGTGCCAGCCAATGTCATCTTTGCAAGAACCTTCTATAAAGTTGAGAGGATGGGGCATCAGGGAAGTCTCCTGGTAACATTGATCTCAGGGTATACAGACAATTTAGCAGAGGGCTGGAATCCAAATTAGAATTTCAGGCTGGCTCTGATGCACTACTTCTTAAGATTGTATTTCGGTGTCAAATACCTATTTCAGAACCAAACAAAATTATAAATTGAAACCTGGGGATATGCCACTGAATTTTCTTCTCACAACATTTTTGATGCGTTAAATCATATTAATACAGGACTAACATGATTCTTTACTGAGTCTTAGTTTGCCAACCTTTAAAAACTTTTCACTTGCTTATATGATGTTGGTAAACGTGTTTGACACGTGTAGCTCGTTGGTCGCAGGCAGACGCTTGAAGGCATCTTGGCACTGTAACGAAGGTAAAATAAAGGTCCTTTGGATACCCTGAGACCACAGGGTAAGAGGGATTTCAGGAGGTAGTCTGGTTGGAAAGAAGGGGAGGAGATTTGCTTGCATAGTGAGGATATGATCGTAAGTTGGATGAAATGTTGAAATTGAACTCTGGCATGGATAAAGTTTACGGAAGGGCTATCTCTTGTGCTCCCCGTGGTACTGCTGTGATAGAGAACACAGAAGTTGGCTTTACTGCAAGTGCTTAACCAAGCCCAGTTGATAGTGTCAGCTCCTAGCACCCCTGAGCTAAGTGGGAAAGAATACTCTGATGAATGATTTCTGCCATATGTGAAAAATCAGGACATAGTGACATAAATTCATGCATAGTGACAGAAATCCATAGTGACGGTTTTCAAAATTTCCAGGGGAAAAGAAGTTACAGCAGCTAGAAACATGCTAGAATTAACATAAACTTCATTAGTTGAGAAGTTGCTCACACCGTCTTCATCAAGGTGGAAGATCTCGACCCTGCGAAGAGGTCTTCCTGTCATGTCTGAGAAATACGTACTGCCTCAGCATTTTGTTCACATGCAATCATACCCCCCATGACCACATTTTCATTAGTGATGGGCCCCATATATGGGGGCAGTCCCATAAGATTATAATACTGTTTTGTTTTTGTCTTTTTGAGACAGAGTCTCTCTGTGACCGAGGCAAAAGTGCAGTGGTGTGATCTCGGCTGGCTGCCACCTCTACCTCCCAGGTTCAAATGACTCTTGTGCCTCAGCCTCCTGAGTAGCTGGATTACAGGCATGTGCCACCATGCCCAACTAATTTTTCATATTTTTAGTAGAGACAGAGTTTCACCATGTTGGCCTGGCTGGTCTTGAACTCCTGGCCTCAAGTGATCTGCCCACCTCAGCCTCCAATAGTGTTAGAATTAAAGGCATGAGCCACTGCACCCAACTTTGCGGGTTTTGTTTTTGTTTTTGTTTTTGAGACAGGGTCTCACTCTGGTCTCCAGACTAGAGTGCAGTGGTGCAATCACAGCTCATTGCAACCTTGACTTCCTGGACGCAGAGGATCTTCCTACCTCAGTGTTCCAGGTAGCTGGGACTATGGGCATGTGACACCATGCGTGGCTGACTTTTTTGTATTTTTAGTAGAGACAGGGTCTCTCCATGTTGCCCAGGCTGTCCTCAAATTCTTGGGCTTAAGTGATCCATGGCCTCGCAAAGTGCTAGGATTACAGGCATGAGCCACCATGCCCAGCCTTAATACTGTATTTTTATGGTAACTTTTCTGTGTTTAGATATGTTTAGATATACAAATACTTCCCATTGTGTTACCATTGCCTACAGTATTCAGTACAGCCACATGCTGTATAGGTTTGTAGCCTAGGAACCACTATACCATATAGTGTAGGTATGTAGTAGGCTGTGCCATCTTGGTTCATGTAAGTGCACTCTGATTTTCACATAATGGTGCATTTCTCAGAACGTATCCTCGCTGTTAAGCAACACATGACCATATCCATGATTTTCAGAAAAGGGGCCATTTACAATTATTGTACAAGTTAACTGATTCTGGTTCATAGCATGCAGAGCTGATTTTATTTTCTTCTTCAGCATCCCAGTGACTGCATCCCTCCCTCCGCTTGAGTGGCCGCTCTCCAGTCAGTCAGGCTCTTATGAGCTGCGGATCGAGGTGCAGCCCAAGCCACATCACCGGGCCCACTATGAGACAGAAGGCAGCCGAGGGGCTGTCAAAGCGCCAACTGGGGGCCACCCTGTGGTTCAGGTATGGACTCGAATGCTCTTCCTTTTGTGTGTGGTGTTTGTTACTAAGTGATTCACTTCTGCTTGACCCACTATTTGTTGCTTGTTAAGATGAGGTGTGTGTCTCAGCCTCTTACTCCTTTGAGGAATGAGAAATCTGAGATTAAGTTAGCATCAGAAGCTAATCTAGCGACTCATAAGCCAGAGGAGAAAGCTTTCTGAGCTGGATAAGGATAGAAATGATATTCATGTGCCTGGATGCTTCTTCCTTTTTCTTTCTGATGGAGAAACTTCTAGAGCTTTGTAGAGGTTTGTGTGTTGACTGACAGGTTTCTGAAGCCATCATCTTAAGTTTCAGATAAAGAGTTCATTAATAAAAAATACTAAATCTTGTAAAATGCAGAAAAGTAAGAAAATTAAAACTATATATTATCAAACTACCTTAAAAAGCTACATTAGTGTTTTGATATACTTCCTTTCTTTTTTTAATTCACAAACATGGCAGCCTCTTACCATATATTTCTATACTTAATTCTGTAGCGAACATGTAGATTGTACTCTGATCTTTTAATTTTATGTTTTGCCATGAGCATTTCCTTTTGTTTTTTTATTAATCAGTATCTTCTTTTGTGTGCCTGTGGCTTTTCATTTAACCTCAGATTTTTTTTTTTTCAAAATAAGTAAGGAAGTATGCTTATTTATCCCCAAAACAGTTGGAGTTGAAATATTTTTAATTATATAATCTGGTTAACCAGGAACAACTGATTGGTGCCCATTAACCAGGTCAATTAACCAGAACCTTTAATATATTTAAATTAATATAACTTGAATTTTTGGTATTTGCTTTAAAGTGGAAGTATTCTATTAATATAATAAAAACCTGGTTCTTAATCTGTAGTGTACATCAGAAACTCTAGGGTGGTTCTTAAAAATTCAGATTGTTGGGCATTCTGAAACTACTTAATTAGAAACTACAGAGCATGAGTAAGTCCCAGGTAAACAAACAAACAAGTGAAAAACCTCAACCCCCCCAAATCTCCATAGGCCTTTTGGGTGTGTACCTCTGATTAAGGACATCTATGGTAATATTAAGAACGTGTAAGTCTTGACAATTGCTTTTTTAATTGGATATCGCAGACATCTTGGAATCTGTTTCTATTGAGTTTTTTGTTTCTTGACCATGAGTCCCAATTTCCTGTTTCGTTGCCTGTCTGGTAGTTGTCGACTGCACTCTGACATGGTGACGATATATGCTGGGTATGATAGACATTCTGAGCTTTATTTTGCACTTTGTCAGGGTGGATCTGTGGAAGGCTCAAGGTGTATCTAACTTGATGGGGCTTAGTTTTTAAACTCTCTTCTCTGCGTTTTATTTGAGGGTTGGTTTTAGGCCCCATTAGTAGCCCTTCCTCTGAGGCATCTGCTTGTTCTGAAGGCATGGACTATTTGGATGCTTGGTGGGGAGGTCTCTTGAATCTGGTGGGCTGGAATTCCCATATGCCAGCTCCACTTCACTCTTAGTCTCTCTGTTCTCTTTACCCCATAGCAGCCCCTCTCTGGTAAAGCTTGCACCATCTCTCCCTGTGCTTACACAGCCCAGCCCTTGGCCAAAGACTTGAGGTCTTCCCTGGCAGCTTCCTCCTCTCTGATGCCACTGATTCTAGAGGCTTCCACAGCCTGGCACTCTGAGTGGTGCCAGACATCTAGGATTTATTTTAGGAAATCCTCAGCTCAGTGGGACCACCGTGCTTAGCTCAGATGCTGCTCTCTGCAAGTGGCGGGGAGCTGTCCCCAGGCAGAGAGCTGAAGTGAAGATGGGCTCACCTGTGCACTCTCTCACCTTTGGGGACTGCAGCCTTCTGCTTCCTGCCATCCAATCCTGAGAGCAATTGCCTTATGTAATTTTTTAAAAATTAAGACAGAGTCTCACTTTGTCACCCAGGCTGGAGTGCAGTGGCATATTGGTTCACTGCAACCTCTGCCTCCTGGGTTCAAGTGATTCCCCTTGCCTCGGCCTCCTGAATAGTTGGGATTACAGGTATGCGCCACCATGCCTGGCTAATTTTTGTATTTTTAGTAGAGACAGGGTTTTGCCATGTTGGCCAAGCTGGTCTTGAACTCCGGACCTTGTGATCCATCTGTCTCAGCCTCTCAAAGTGCTGGGATTACAGGCATGAGCCACCGTGCCTGGCCAGCTGCTCTGTTTTACACGTCCAGAGCTCCATGCACCTTTCCTTCATGCACCTGCCACTGCTTGTAATTCTACTATTTGCATAATTATTTTGTCAATGTCTTTTTCTGTCCTAGACCATGAGCTTTGTTTAAAAGAGACCACAACTTTCTTCTTATTCTTCATTGTATATCAGCACCAAGCACAGTTTGCCACTATAAACATAGCAGGCATTCAACAAATACTTGGAGAATGAGTTTGCTCGTTAAATGAATTGGCCGAACAATCTTAAGTCTTAAGGAGAGAGAATCTGTATCCATTTCTAGCTGTGTGGTATCTTCATTCACTGATCACTCAAAAGGTGTTTATTGAGCACCTGCTATATACCAGGCATGGTGCTAGGTTCTGGGTTATGATATGAACAAAACAGCTGGAAATTCTCACCATCATGAGCTTACATTTTGGCAAGATGATAGTAATAATAAACACTTAGAAAGCATTTGCTGCATGTGAGACCCTGTTCCAAGTGCTGTATAAGTGTTAATTTAATACTCAAAAGAGCCTTATGATGCAGGTAAGAGGTCAAGGAGCGGTCAAGGACTTGTTCAAGGTCATGGCTATTAAATGGTGAACTGGGATTTGGATCCTACAAGCACTACTTGCGGCACAGTAGAGCTGGTCATCCACATCTCTGTGCAGACCAGCTTTTCCTCCTTCTCACTTGTCACTTCTCATTTCTTCATCAGGCAGAGAAAGCCTGATGGGAAAACGCCCATGCTTCCTGTGGACCACTCCCTTCCCCCTAGTTTTACATGCTGTTCCAGTATGAGCTGTGTTTCCACCTCATTGGAGTCTAAGTCCTAATTCTTAGGGAGATGCTGATTGGCCCTGGCTTGGGAGGGTGCTGCTCATTGGTCCAGTTGGCTGTGGCCTGGGAGGTTGGGCTGCATGAGGAGTGAGGCTCGGCTCACCCATTCATCAGGGGCTGGGCCCTAGAAATTTCCAGAGGAAGGGAATAGGCTGAGTGTACAGTCCAGGAGACAACTGCTAGGCAGTCCCTGAAGTTTGTGCCTCTCCCTCTGATAGCTCCCAAGGACCCTTCCCTCTTTCCACCTGTGACTTTGGTTGTTTGTTTATTTTTAGAGATAGGATCTTGCTTTGTCATCCAGGCTAGAGTGCAGTGACCTGATCATTGCTCACTGCTGCCTTGAATGTCTGAGCTCAAGTGATCCTCCCACCTCAGCCTCCTGAGTAGCTGGGACTACAGGCGTGTGCCACCATGCCCAGCTAATTTTTTCCTTTTTTGTAGAGACATGAGCTCTTTATGTTGCTCAGGCTGGTCTTGAACTCCTGGACTCAAGTGATCCTACCGCCTCATCCTCCCAAAGTGTTGGGATTACAGTGTGAGCCCCCACAACTGGCCCAAGTGCCCGTAACTTTGAAAATCCAATATATGACTTTGAAACTTGTAGCCAAGTCTCCTTAAAAGACAAAACTTGGAGTCTTTTTAAAAAGTCACTTGAATAGATTACGTTTTTTCAAAATAAGTCATTCTAGTTCCCAGTTTTAGCGTGGGAAGTCAGTTTAAAAAAATAAAAACTTCTCTGAAAAATGAAGAAAAGAGTGGACTTTAAGAGGATTGCTGCCCTTAACCTTCAAGGGAGTGTGAAAACTCCTTCTGGAATCTGGAGCGCCGCCCTTTCGTACCCAGAAGAGCAGCGTAGCCTGCTCTGTACTTGCCCGAATGCTCCCGCCAGCTTCTCTGATCTCTCACTCTTTATCTCTGTATCTGTTTCTGTTTCTGAACCACAGCCTCCTTTCCCCTCTCAGTCCCCACCCTTCTCTCTTTTATTTGCCACACTACAGAACTTCATTCTTTTTTTCACGCTGAGTGGTTTTAAGCTCCTCTTTATATAAAAAGAAAATGAGTACAAGACAATTTCATTTTTTTATCCTTAAATATGTGATTAAAAATCTTAAACATATGCCATGCTCAGCTGTTCTCTTCATTGCTTTTTTTGAATGGCACTTGGTCTTGGGAGAAAGTTTGTTCCAAAACCTTAAATGCGTTTCAGATCTCACGACTCATTTGTATGGGGAGTGTCTTGTTGGGGACCTGCCATGTGCCAGGCTTGCTGCTGGGTGCGGGTGATACAGTGCTGGTGAGATCAGCATAGCTCATTCCCTGGGGGAGCTCAGGCTGTGAGAGGTGAAAGTGGACTAGGATGGTTTGGGTCGATCAGGGAGGCCTGAGAGGCCACATGGCGGCCACTTGGAGTGGGTCTGTGGGCTGATGCCCGGACTCCGGGTGGGACGCAGTGGCTGATTAGAAGCTTGTCCATCACATTCCATTAGAAGCTTGTCCTGCTTGGGAGTAACTGCTTCAACAGAACAAACCGTGTTGAGAGGTTGTACTGGAAGATGTACTTTAGAGGGAGGGTCATGTTGAGGAGGTGACTTACCATCCAGGACCTGGAACAGGTCACAGAACCAGCAAAGAGACAAATGATGTCCTCCTCCTCCCACGTGCTGTCTCTCTCGGTGGTGGGAGAGTATTTCTATACAGAGTACAGCACCTGCAAAGGCCCGGAGGCAGGCAAGGACTCTGTGTGTCTGGGGCTGAAGGAGGCCCAGTGTCATTAAAGTTTAGCTTGCAGGGTGATGGCTGGCAGGGCTTGAAAGCCAAGGGGAGGAGCTGAAGTTTTACTTATTCCAGGGCAAGGAGAAGAAGTGATAGGGTTTGAGTAGGGGAGAAACTTGATTCTGATTTGACATTTCAAAGACCACTTAGGCTTCAGCCTGGGGACTAGATTAGAAGAAATTATGGAGGAAGCAGGGAGATGAGATTGTCAGCCTGTGGCAGTGCCAGGGGAGAGATCAAAGTGGTGAGGACTAGAGGTGGCAGTCGGAGCGGAGGATAAGGACAGTGGTGTGATCTTCAGGACTTAGGTATATGGGAGGTAAAGGAGGACTGAGTGGATGGTTCAGCTGGATGGATGGCAGAGAAGGGCTTGGGAAAGAAAATGTTTTCTTGGGGGAAGATTGCAAGTTCAGTTTGGGGCAGAGAAGGTACAAAGGCCTTCCTAGACACCCAGGCAAAGATGTCAAATAGGAAGTCGGATATATGAGCTTGGAGCTCAGCTGCAAAGTCCTGAGTTTGCTCTTGGGATGCTTCAGGACTGCACGCTTGATCACAGAGGGCTCGGCACGCACTCACTTGCCAGGACTGACCGTCCACACCCTCAAGAACAACGTGCCTCTCTCCAGAAGCAGTTGACGTAGGAGAGAAGCAAAGAAGAGACTGTATAAACAGGATCACAAGTAGACAAGCTCACTGAACTGGCCAAATGTCAGGGGCAATAGGGAGTGGTGGGGAACAGGGCAGAGCGGCATGGGAGTTTTGCGTCAAGGCAGGTGCTGTTCAGTCCCTGTAGATTGTGACATGTGGGAACGTGGGTGGAATGTTGCCAGGTTTTATGTTTTTTTTCTCCCCAAGAGCTAGGAGTCGGAATTTTTATGTGAAATTTGATTTTTTTTTTTCTTGAGATAGAGTCTTGCTCTGTCACTAGGCTCGAGTGCAGAGGCATGATCTCGGCTCACTGTAACCTCTGCCTCCGGGATTCAGGCGATTCTCCTGCCTCAGCCTCCCGAGTAGCTGGGACTACAGGTGCCCACCACCACGCCCAGCTAATTTTACTATTTTCAGTAGAGATGGGGTTTCACCATGTTGGCCAGGACAGTCTTGATCTCTTGACCTCATGATCCTCCCGCCTCGGCCTCCCAAAGTGTTGGGATTACAGGTGTGAGCCAGTGTGCCCGGCTGAAATTTCTAATTTTTAAGTTTTGGCCACTAAATCAAACTCTGGGTTGAATTTGGCTCAAGGTAAATATGCTTCAGTTCACATCATCTGGAGTAAATGAAAATGGTGCTACTTCAAGGTTTATCAAATAGGAAGGGAGATAAGGGAGAGGTTCTATTTATATGATATCTAAGGATTGTCCAGTTAGGGAAGGAACCCTGTTAGCAGCCAGATCCAGGTAGTTCCCTTCCAAAGCTCTAAATCTCAGGTGGATGTGGGAGCTCACTCCTGTAATCCCAGCTACTTGGGAGGCTGAGGCAAGAGGATCACTTGAGCCCAGGAGTTAGGGCTGCAGTCAGCTGTGATCACGCCACTGCACTCTAGCCTTGGTGACAGAGTGAGACCATATCTCTAAAAAAAACAAACAAATAAATAAAAAACTTCTAGATCTTATTGAAATAGAGCAAGTCTAGGGTTCTTTCAGAGGAACCAGGGAATCTTAATTCACTAGCGTGACTTTGGTCTGCAGGTATCACATGAGAAGGGGAACCACTTGATTCATCTCAAAAGAGCCACACGCCTTTTGATGGAGCCCTGCCACCATTCCTCGCTCTGTTTCAGGACAGGATGCTGTGGTACTCTGGTGGACAAAACCACCATTCAGAGCAGTTTTGCAAGGTTGGGCTTTAAGTGTTTCCATAGCTCTTCAGCTTATGGGATCTAATAATATCCCGGTTGAGAGTGGCCTGTATAACGCCATTGTCATTTAATCCTTTCCTGGCAGCTTCCAAACCTTTTAACCATATTCTGCACAGAAATTCCCTGGAGGGAACACTTTGTTTGATTCCTTATCCATCCTTGGGCTGGGGCTTTCAGAAAAACATTATTCTTATCACTCCCTGGGATGCATGTTTAATGGAAGGAATAATCAGGGAGCTATCGTTTTAGGGAACGATCAAAATATGAGAACGTGGAAGCGTAGCACTCATCTCCAAAGAGGCCTCTTGGTTCTTTCAAGCAGATGTTGAGACATGTGGAAAAAACATGGGTAGCTCTGCTAGGAGAATTCCTTGCAGATGCGGAAACCCGATCGCCGCTTCATTCCGGGTAACAGTAATGAGCTTCGTAGGGCGGTGAGTGAGGGCCCGCAGCCCACCTGTCCAGACTACTGCCTCCTGGGCTGGAGGAGCCAGTAAAGTCTCCAGGCTTTCAAAATCTCATAAAATGGATTACGGGACGTGGATGCTCATTCTGTTGGATTTCGGCTTTTATGCTAACTGCAACTTACTTACTTGAAATGATCTCTATGGAAGGAAGGAAGCCAGATGGATTTGCTCCTTGCCAGGTGAAAGCTGCACTCCTGACAGTAAGCAGTGCCCCTTCAGCAATTGGCTGGGTGTGCTGGCTTCCATTTGTCTAATAAAATTTTGTGTTTGGGGATGTGAGACAGGAAGCAGTTCTTGCTGATGCTAATTTGTCCTGATCATAGCTGCTGTGTTGGTGTCTACCGAACGTTCCATCAGACCTCCTGGGGAGGGGAAGGGAAAGAGGTGGTGACCAGGTCGCTCAGGCTTCCAAAAAATTGGAGGAGAGTGTTCTGAGATCACTGGGGTTCATTTGCTGATTTATTAAAAATACTTACTAAGCACCTACTGTGTGCTTGGCACTGTGAATATGACATCGACCCACACAGGCAGAAATCCCTGTGGAAATCCCAGCTCCCATGGAGCTGATGTGCTGGCTAGGGGCAGAGAGCCATATAGCTTATAAATAGGAAATTAAATCATATGGTGGGAGGTGATACGTTCTGTGGGGAAAACTACCAGGGCAAGGAGAATTGGGAGTGGTTGGACGGACCTCCCTGGGAAGGCCACATTTGGGCAAAGAAGGAGATGTGGAAGTAGAAGCTCCAGGGACCTGGGGAAAAGTACTCTTCACGCCGAGGGGACAGCAGGGCTGAGCTGGGTGACATCTTGAACAGAGAGGAGGCCGGTATGGGAAGAGCAGGAGAAGGGGAAGGATGGAGAGGGCGGATCATGGGCCTCGCACATGTTTAGTTAGAGGACTTTGACTCTGAGTAGGGCAGGAGCTGGGAGGGCCTGGCTTGACCCAGGTATCAGCAGGATCCCTCTGGCTACTGAGTAGAGGAGAATAGGCGGGGGAGAGGGCAGGGAGAAGCTGCTGCGGAGGTCCAGGCCAGAGGGGATGGCGCTGGATCAGGGTGGGGATGTTGTGGGTAGGAGAAGGGGTGGCATTGGGAGCATGTTTTGAAAGTCAGGCTGACTGGATAGTTGCGAGACTGGCCGCAGGAGGGGTGGCATCTGTCTGTCTGGGGCGGTAGCCTTGGGGAAGGCCTGGGTCTCTGGGGACCCTGTTCTTCTCCTAGGAGACTTCTGCCATTTTCGGAGGGAAGGCATCTTTTAGAGGTGACTTGATGTAGCCTTTTCACTTCAAGATATAGGCGGAGTTGCGGGGGGGAGTAGCAGAGTGGGGTGTGCGATGTGGGGGTTCTGAGGCCGCCTTTCAAGGAGCTGTCCTCACTATCCTGCCTTGTCTATACCAGTCTCTTGGTGCTAACACTGGTGATTTCATTAAAATGTGAAAAAGACGACAGTCCAAGCCAGGTGCATCCGTGGGCCAGTTATGGCAATGCCACCTGCCCCGCCACGGCTGGGGGATGCCTGTGGTGGCCAGGGATGGCCTTGTGAAAGAACTGAGACCTGCATGCTGGTCTCCAAGGTGAGAGGTGGGGGCGGGGAAGGTGCAGGCAGAGGGGTGGCGTGGCGAGACGGGTCCGCACGCTAACCCGTCTTAACTGAAGACATGTAAGTTGACTGAGAGGGGCTTTCAATCCACAGTAGAAGAGAAATTGTCGTGAACGAGCCTCAGTAGTTGACAACACGAGCCCAGTGTTGTCCCTCCACGTAGGCGGAAAACAGAAAGCTTCCAGAATCTTAGAGAAACAGCTGTTCCCAAAAGGGAGATTAAGTCTGAAACTTGCAGTATTTCTGGCAAGCAATAGGAACAATATAGAAGAAACTGTGTCGCACGTAAACGCTGGGGCCGTCCTGCGTGCTGGGCAGTGTGGTGTGATGGCGAGAGCTCCCCTCCACTGGGTGCTTTCCTTACAGTGACCTAGTTAGTCTTTTCGGTGATACCGTGGAGTGTAGGTGGTAGAATTACTACGCTCATTTTACAGGCAAGGCAACTGGGACACAGTCGGGGTCAGCAGCTTGCCTGGGGTCTCAGGACGTCTGCAGCCACAGCCACGATGTTGACCACTGGCCCGTGCTGCCTCTTGGAAGTGGACGAAGTGGGTCATTCGGGGTGAGGCGGCTCTAGGGTCTGGTAGCTTTGGGACTCCGGGAGACTCACCAGGTGGTAGTTTCCTCAGTTATAAAGTGATGAAGATTTGTGCGTGTCAGGCTGTGTATTTCGCGTTTGTTGAGCATAGTTAGAATGCGAAACGGAAGTGCCCAGCATGATCTTCAACACAGAGAAGGCGCTTACTCCGTTCTGTTGAGAGAGAAGGTCATCTGTACACAGGTCACTTCTGAGCTCTACTAGCCTTGGGTTCCCATGCCTGTTCCAGCTTTTTCTAGTTGAATTAACCATGTCTGAGGCCAGGCTACAGTAGGGAGGGAGCTCTGAGAGTTGTTATTGACACATTGTGTGTTACAGACATGATCTTAGTTCATCCTTGCTACCACATGGTGAGTTGGGGCTGTTGTGATTCCCACTGGATGAGGGATAAGAGGCACAGGAGAGTGAACCTCATGCACTTGAAGTCAGGCAGCCAGGCAGCAGTGAAGGCCTGGCCTTAGCTTTTGACTTCTGGGTTCTTATCTTTCACTCACCCATTCGCTCATTCATCAGCCTGCTGGCAGCAGCGTCAAGCCCCAGGCATGGGGTACAGCGAGCACATGGGCTGAGACCAGGCGCCTGCGGAGCGCTGCAGCTGGGGCTGGATGTGAGATGAGATGGACAGGCTTTAGAAAGGGTCCTCTGCAGCAGCTCAGTGCAGTGCCCAGCTGGTCGTGTGACCTGAGTCTCGGGCCCAGGGTCAGGTGTTCAGGTTCTGCCCTCGCCTCTGCCCTCTCCACTGAGGGTCCTTAGGTGAAGCTGATTTTCTCTGCTTAAATGGGAAACGAGGCCTCTGGTCTAGGTGGGTTTCTAAGCACCTGTCAGCTACAACATGACACAAGAGGGGACCATGACCACACCTGGGACCACTTCACAGGCCCTGAGCCATCTCACTGTGGCCCGTCTGCAGGCCGAGGCTGATGTTCGCAGGAGCACCTGTGTCCCCAGCTGGACCTGTCGCCCTTCTGGGTGCCCTGTGGGTTTAGTGGGTGTGGGGACCAAGACCTCTTTATTGAACATTGAGCATTTTCTAATTTGGTCCCATGAATGAGACTCCTAATGGCCTTGGAAGATGCCAGCTCCGTTGACAATAAGTCATGAACTGGACCATGCGGGGCGATGGGGGGGCGGTGATGGCTTCTCATGGGGCCCTGTTTCCTCCGGATCCTGGGAGACATTGCCAGTGTCAAAGCCATTCATTCTGAACCTCCTAGAAGACTATAGCCTGACTCTCGCAATAGTCATGCCTGCTTATTGAGCACTTACTATCTGACAAGCACATCACGTGGAATGGCTCAGGCAGGTATGCAGCCTCTGCTCTGTGATGAGGAAACCAAGGCTCAGAAGCATCGAACAACTTCCCCAACCAGCACACCATCGCCAGGGAGGAGCAGGCTGACCCTGGCCGAGCTTCTCCTTTGTGCCAGCTCAGAGAAATAGTTGTGCCGCCCTCAACCCCATTTACAGCTGAGGAAACTGAGGCTCAGAGAAGCCGAGTGGCTTTTTCAAGGTTGCATTGCTCTTCAGGAGGACAAGACGGGTGCCTGACTCCAGGGTCTTTGCAAAGGTTACACGGGTTGACACTGGTGAGGTGTTAAACAGAGACCGCCTGCAATGAGAGCTGAAGATATCCTCATTATTTTTCTTATTAATTTGTCCTCTGAACCATGGTGTTAGGATTTTAAAAAGGAGCAGTTGTTCTCACGTGGAGACTTTAGTTTCTTGCTGCGACCTCTGAGCTGGCATGGGTGAGTTAGGGGCGGACGGTCTGGAGGACGTTCTTTCTCACCATTTCTTATGTGCTTTGTGCGCGGCTCTTGTCCTCAAACGACGCCATGACATGGGTGTGGTGGCCATCCCCGGCCTGCAGCCTGGGAAACTGACCCTTTTGAGGTCAAAGGCCAAGCAGCTGGGATGTGGGAGCGCTGAATGTGAAAGCATTCTGTTGGGCACCTTGGCCAAGCCATTTCCACTGCACTGTGTGGTCCTCAAGCCCACAGCTTAGCAGGGACCCTATTCTGAACACTGGCACAGGTTCAAAAAATTTCATTAATATGCATGTGTATATGTACACAGACACAAACACACATATATAAATTGTATATGTTCATATATACATACATGTATATATGCAGTGTGTATATACATTGATATGTATTTGTGTGTCTGTACCCCTGCATTTTTATTCCATTATTTTATTTTATTTTATTTTATTTTTTTTTGAGACGGAGTTTCGCTCTTGTTACCCAGGCTGGAGTGCAATGGCGCGATCTCGGCTCACCGCAACCTCC
>NW_016107539.1:877133-920837 GCF_001604975.1 Cebus imitator | reverse complement strand
CATACAAAAATTAGCCAAGTGTGATGGTACACGTCTGTAATCCCAGCTACTTGGGAGACTGAGACAGGAGAATTGCTTGAACCCAGCAGGCAGAGGCTGCAGTGAGCCAAAATCTCGGTGCCACAGCACCATCCAGCCTGGGTGATAGGGCAAGACTCTGTCTAAAAAATTCAGGAAATAAATCCAGACTGGTCAAGCATCAAGTCAGACTGTTTCCTTGTCAGGTTGTTCAGGGTCATGTCATCCGCTGGTGTCCACCCGCCCCAGCCTCCTCCCGCTGCGTTTGGCTGCAGCAGCCTGAAGGTCCTTCCTGGGCAGAGGCAGAACAACAGCTGGCTTGTGGGGCAGGCACAGCCTCGCTGTGGGCTGCTGTTGACACCCCAAGCATGTCCTCATGTGAGTGGCCTGAGCCGGGGCAGCCAGACCCAGGAGTGTCTGAGAGCAGAACCTGGGGAGCCCGGTGTCCTGCGCCTGGGCTCTGAGACACTAGCCTCCTTCAGGAGGATGAGCTCCCAATGCAGATGGTGGTGCATTGAGATGGTGGTGGGACCTGCCTGGCCCTTGCCCTCCAGCCTGAGTTGTTCTCACCATACTAGTGGCATGACTGTGAGCAAACTGACCTTCTGGGGCCTCAGTTTCCCCAAGAAACAAATTGGAGAGAATGTGACTTATCTTTTAGGATTTTTTTTTTTTTTTGGACAGAGTCTCACTCTGTCGCGCAGACTGGAGTGCAGTGGCACCATCTTGGCTCACTACCTCCTCCGCCTCCCCGGTTTGAGCGACTCTCCCACTTCAGCCTCCCGAGCAGCTGGGACCACAGGCACGTGCCACCACATCCAACTAATTCTTTGCACTTTTAAACTTTTTTAGTAGAGATAGGGTTTCACCATGTTGGCTTGGATGGTCTTGATCTCTTGACCTTGTGATCTGCCCACCTCTGCCTCCCAAAGTGCTGGGATTACAGGCATGAGCCACTGTGCCTGGCCATTTTTAGGATTTTTTCAGGAGTAAATGAGAATGTGTGTAAAACACCGCTTAGCACAGTACTAAGTGCAAACTGCTCAAGTTCCTTTCATAAATTGACTTTGGGGGAGGAAATGCATTCACAGCGTGCAGAATTTGAAAGGCGTTAATACAAACTCTGTACAGGGCCTGGCCTTCCCTCATCCCCAGTGGCCGCCTCGTCTTCCTAAGCCCCAGCGCCACTGGTTCTCTGAACATCCTTCTGGAGATGGCCTGTGTTTGTGCCTGAGGTTGTATACATGGCCTTTGTTGCTGCCACTATCACATTATAATGTATGAAGGACTTGACAGACTGCCCAGTACATTTTAAATTCCTAATAAATGATTGAGGCCATTCTTCCTGTTGAACTTAGAAAGTCATTGCATTTTCATTTTTCTCAATAAGAAGCAAAGCTGAATTGATCTTCTCTGTGTCATTTATTTAACCAAGCAGGCCATTCCCATGGAACTTAGGTTTCTGCTAAGTGAATCCCATCTTTCTATTTGACATTTATTATGAAACTGTAAATGCCGTTCTAGGAAGAGTTGTGGAAACTGCATCAGGCGAATGTTGATTAAACCTTGCCTTTGCTTGAACCCTGGCTTAGCGACATAAAATATGAACCATCAGCACACACTAGCCTTGTCATGCATCTGTCCATCTCACCTTCCTCTGTCCATCAGAAAATGATTCAGTAGGGCCAGGCATGGTGGCTCACGCCTATAATCCCAATACTTTGGGAGGCTGAGGCAGGAAGATCACTTGAGGCCAGGAGTTCGAGACAAGCTTGGGCAACATAATGAGACCCTTGTCTCTACCAAAAAAACAAAAAATGAAAAATTAGCTGGGTGTGGTGGAACGTGCCTGTAGTCTGGGCTACTTGGGAGGCTCCAGTAGAAGGACTGCTTGAACCAGGATATGGAGGCCGCAGCGAGCTATGATTGTGCTACCACCCTCCAGCCTGGGCAGCAGAGTGAGATCCTGTCTCAAAAAAGCAAAGAGTAAAGATCAAATCTGGGCAGTAGATAGTTTAGCAAGGGTGTGACGCAATGGCCGAAATGCAGCCATGAAAGTGATGAGTGGGCTTATGAGTGGTTTTCCTCTTATCTTGTATTTATTCAACAAACATTGGTTGGGCTTATACTGCATGCCAGGCATTGTGCTAGGTGCCGCCTGCTCAGTTTGTTCCAGGGATTGGTGGCCTGGACATCCCCTGGGAGCTCGTGAATAATGCAGAATCTCAAGCCCTGCTGCAACTTGCTGAGTCAGAATCTGCATTTTACAAGATCCACAGGTTAATCTGTGTGTGCGTTCGAGTCTGAGACACATTACTCTAGAACAAGAGTCGTCAAACTATGGCAGCCAAATCCGGCCCACCATC
Source organism: Cebus imitator (assembly GCF_001604975.1). Taxonomy (NCBI): domain Eukaryota; kingdom Metazoa; phylum Chordata; class Mammalia; order Primates; family Cebidae; genus Cebus; species Cebus imitator. Next base: position 918,453 of record NW_016107539.1, on the reverse strand, counting down.
TGCTTTTCTAAATAAAGTTTTATTGGTACACAGCCACACCTACGTACTTGCATATTGTCTCTGGTTGCTTTTGTACCACTGCAGCAGAGGTGAGTACCTGCAACAGAGGCTGCATGGCCTGCAGAGCCTAAAATGTTTCCTACCTTGTCCTTTACAGAAAAAGCTTGCTGACTGGAGGTGGAGATAGAGTAATGAACAGAACAAATTCCCCTCCTCTCATGGAGGTGGGCTTCTGGTGGAGGGAGACATGCAACAAATCAGTAATTCCACAATCTATCAGGTAGTAAGAAAGCTTTAAGGAAAGGCAGGAATGGGGGATGGGAAGTGACTGGGCAGCCGCGAGGATGCTTTTTAGAGAACTTCCTGAAGGAGTGCATTTGAATGGAATTTTGAGCTTGTAGTGAGGGAAACAGCTGTGTTGCTATCTTGGGAGAAAGTGTGGTAGGAGAGGGAGCAGCCAGTGCTAAGACCCTGAGGCAGAAGCTTGTTTGGTGTTCATCTTGAGCATCAGTAGAGAGATCAGAGCCCGGTGAGTCTGATTCAGGAGTTAAGTATTGACGGGGAATGAGGTTTTTGGTTTCCATGTGTGCTTCTCTCTGGCATTTCAGAGCCTTTTGTAAGATCATGGAATGTAGAATAGAGGTCCTCAACTCACAAACCAGGGAAAATCTTCTGTGTGTCACTGGATACAGTTGCACAGGCTGTGCACTGCACAACAGCCCTGAATATCATGAGGGTGCCATTCACACTTGCAGGTTTATTTATTTATTTATTTTTAATTGCATTTTCGGTTTTGGGGTACATGTGAAGAACATGTGAGATGGTTGCATAAGTACACACATGGCAGTGTGGTTTGCTGCCTTCCTCCCCATCACCTAAATCTGGCATTTCTCCCTATGTTATCCCTTCCCAACTCCCCGCCCCCTGCTGTCCCTCCCCAATTTCCCCTCCGACTTGCAGGTTTATTAAGACAGTGTTCTGACACACACCTGCCAAAGGTATAGAGGAACAGATGTCTGCTGTGGATCTGCATGAGAGTGCCCGACAAACCAGCAGGGAGTGGCCCTGGTGGTATAATGGTTTAAAGGAGAAAACCCATCTGTATTTGAGTGTCTTTAGGTTGGGAACTTGGTTTTCGTCTTTGCACTGGCTGCCCAGCTCATTTATATTGTTTGCTTGACCTCTTAGGGTGTCTGTATTGAACTCTGACAGCGTGAAAGGCGTTTCTGCTCATCAAAAACACTTCCCGCTCCATCCTTTTCCTTCCTTTTGAACGGGGGCTTTTGTTGCTTCCTCCTTCTCGCCCTCTAACGCCCTCTAACCAACCGGACTGCCTGGGAGGATGGGGTGGAGGTGGCGGTGGGGAGGGGGTAGGGTGGTGGTGGGGGAGGGGGCGGGGTGGAGATGGGGGAGGAGTGGGAGGGGTCGGGGGGGAGGGGGGAGGTGGAAGGGTGGGAACATTGTTGGTTTCCTCCTCTGCCTGGGGCTTGCTGTGCAACCTCAGCCCACACACTCCTCCTCTCTGAGCTGTGGGAGCCTCTGCTCTAAAACGAGTGGGAAGGGCTCTGTCAGTTCCCTCCTACCTCTAAACTTCTTAATTCTATGACTCAGATTAATAGGTATCGCCCAAGTAGAAGTGGCTGTGTTTAGTTTTGTTCACTTTGAGGTGGGAGTTCCAACTTCTCTTCAACTTGGGTTGCCTTAACTTGCAGCTCCAGGGTTGATTCATTCAGGGACTTGAAGCTGTTAAACTGTTATTTGTTTGATTAAAAAAAATTTTTTTTAAAGAGTTTGGGGATGACTGAGCTAGAAGGAGACTTAGAAATCATCTAGTTGGATGACTGGTGTGTCTGATTCATATACCATTTTCCTGAGAGCTTTGGGTATCATTTTACTGAGGGATTCCTGTGTGCCAGAGCTTTTGCTAAACTAACCTTGTCTCATTTAATCTCATACTGAGTACTTGAGGGCAGGTACTGTCAAGATCAGTTTTTAAGTGGCCAAATAGAGGTTCAGAGAGATGATATGAATTATTAATATAAAGAAAATGCAGCAACTAAATTGGCAGAGCCATGACTCAGATCACAAAAGGCAAAGGTTGGACAAGTATTACTGAGCATGTGCAGTAGGATGTCCAGTGAAGACTTGCACCACCCATTGTAACCCCATGAATTGGATCCTACTATCTCAGAAGTGAAAAAACCCAGCTCCAAAGACAAAACTTGCCCAAGGTAAGGTTTATGCAGGTAGGAAGCAGAAGTGTTTTAGATTTCTTTCCTTTTTTTTTTTTTTGAGAAGGAATCTTGCTCTGTTGCCCCGGCTGGAGTGCAGTGATGTGATCTCGGCTCACTGCAACTGCTGCCTCCCGGGTTTAAGTGATTCTCCTGCCTCACCTTCCCAAACAGCTGGGATCACAGGCACCTGCCATCACGCCTGGCTAATTTATACACTTTTGGTAGAGACGGGTTTTCACCATGTTGGCCAGGCTGCTCTCAAACTCCTGGCCTCAGGTGATCTGCCCGCCTCGGCCTCTGAAAGCGCTGGGATTACAGGCGTGAGCCACTGCACCCAGCCGCGCTTTAGATTTCGAATCTCTTTCTCCTTCTCATCCGCTTCTCTTTGGCTTGTGATCCCTGGGCACTCAGTTGGCCTGCTGGCCCTCCTCACAGTTCTGTGCATCTGTGCAGGAGGTGGGAGGGGGCGGGGCTGCTCAACCATTTCCCCCGTCACCTGGGGCCATGCTATTGTCATCCCTTGTCTGGGTGACAGCCTCCTAACTGGTTTCCCTGCCTCCACTTGACATTTCATCTGGTCTACTCCCCACACAGCTGCCAGAGGATCTGTTCAGAGTGTGCTTCGGTCCACACCGCTCCCGTGCCGGGCCCTCCCGAGTCTCCCCTCCCTCGGTATAGACGCAGAGTGGACTTGCGCTCCTCACCCAGCCATGTCACCTGCTCCCTGCCTGCCTCTCTTCCTCACTCGCTCCATTCCCACCTGCTCCCGGCCTCCATGCTGTTTCTCAAACACTCCAGGTAGACCCCTGCCTCAGAGCCTTTGCTCGTGTGGTTCACCCCACCCAGCTGTCCACGTGGCTCCTTTTTTTTTTTTTTTTTTTTTTGACGGAGTTTCACTCATGTTACCCAGGCTGGAGTGCAATGGCGCGATCTCGGCTCACCGCAACCTCCGCCTCCTGGGTTCAGGCAATTCTCCTGCCTCAGCCTCCTGAGTAGCTGGGATTACAGGCACGCATGCCCAGCTAATGTTTTTGTATTTTTAGTAGAGACGGGGTTTCGCCATGTTGACCAGGATGGTCTCAATCTCTTGACCTCGTGATCCACCCGCCTCAGCCTCCCAAAGTGCTGGGATTACAGGCTTGAGCCACCGCACCCGGCCCACGTGGCTCCTTTCTTTGCTTCATTCAGCTGTCAGCTCAGTTGTCACCTCCTCAAATCGGCTTCCCCCGATTCTTCTATCAAAATAGATCCCTTTCTCCCTTGCCATCATCTGTCTTTCTGCTGGGTTTTTGTTTGTTGGTTTTGAGACGCAGTCTCTCTCTGTTGCCTAGGCTGGAATGCAGTGGCGCAATTTCAGCTCACTGCAACCTCCGCCCCCTGGGTTCAGACAATTCTTATGCCTCAACCTCCTGAGTAGCTGGGGCTACAGTTGCGTACCACTATGCTTGGCTAATTTTTGTCATATTTTTTTTGAGAAGGAGTCTCGCTCTGTCACCAGGCTAGAGTGTAGTGGCATGATCTTGGCTCACTACAACCTCTGTCTCCCGGGTTCAAGTGATTCTCCTGCCTCAGCCTCCCGAGCAGCTGGGGACTACAGGTGTGCACCACCCCACCCAGCTAATTTTTGTATTTTTAGTAGAGATGGGGTTTCACCATGTTGGCCAGGCTGGTCTTGATCTCTTGACCTTGTGATCCACCCGCCTTGGCCTCCCAAAGTGCTGAGATTACAGGTGTGAGCCATAGTGCCTGGCCAAGTTCCTGTATTTTTAGTAGATGTAGGGGGTTTCGCCATGTTGGTCAGGCTGGTCTCGAGCTCCTGCTTTCAAGTGATGTGCACACCTTGGCCTCCCAAAGTGCCGGGATTACAGGTGTGAGCCACTGTTCCTGGCTTCTGTTTTCTTTGTTTTTTCCATAGCCTGCTATGTTCCCTCTTCCCTTCCTCCTCCTCTCCTTCCTTTTCTTGAGCCCGTTCACCCCCCCACTCATCCAGCCTTCCTGGCACGCATCCATCCTTCATCCCTTCATCATGGCTTCATCCCCCATGCCAAGCACAGTGCCAGTCACACAGTAGGTAGTTCATCTATTGCTAGAGCAGCGGTTGAGAGGGCGTTTTTGCTGCCTCTTTGCCCCGAGGTGCCTGGCCTCTCAGATGACTGCCCCGGGAGTCCGGGTGATGGATGGGCTGACGTAGGCGGCTCCTCGGTGGCTTTCCTGTGCTAAAGGAAGCCGAGGAAGGAAGTGACAACCATTCATTAGGACCCGTTCAGTTCACTAGGACGTGCCCAAGCTTCCCAGCCCCTCTTGTCTGTGGCCAGCGTGACTTGGGCTCGCTTGAGACCGGCAGAAGTCGTGACTTGATGGAAGAGGCACACGTTAGCTGGATGGTGATTAAGAAGGGCAAAAAGAAAAGCTTATTTTTCACTTTCCTTTTTTAATCAAGAAGTATGCCGTGGGTGTTCCCTTGTGGTTTCTGAGTCAAAGAGAGTATTGTTTTTGAGCCCCGAGTGCCCCTGGGGGCTGCAGCTTTGCGTGTATCTAACTTTAACTTTGAACTAATGCTTTTAGGGCTCTGATAGGATCGGGGGTCTCGGGTCCCTTTCTGAACAAGGCAGCAGGCTTGTTTATTGTGTCCAAAGCGTGCCTCTCAGATCTCACCCCATCTTCTTCCTGTTCCGAATCGCCCCCTCCCTGGCCCATCCTGCCCCTCTTCCCAGCAGTTCCCCTCACCCTTCCGTGAGCGAAGGACGGGTCAGATCTGCTTTGGTGGAAGGCGGCAGCTGCAGAGGCTGCACTCAGGCGAATATCCATCGTGAGGGGAGGCGTGGCCTGAGCCATGAGGACCCAAACGTGGGCTTGTTTGCAGGGATTGAAAAAGAGTGGTCTGGAGCTGGACCAGGGGTTTCAAGCAAGTAATATCAGGGTGAAAAATGCAGAAAAGTCTTGTGCAAAAATGGGATTGTCTTAAGCTCATACACTGGCCCTAAAGCAGCCCTGTGACCGTGCCTCCAGAGCGAGGTCTCACACACCTAGTCCATGTGGACTCGCTCTCATGTGCATTTTCTTTTTGCATTTATTTTTTGGTGGATTTGTTCTTTTTCCTACTGTGGGAGGGAGCAGAATGATTGGCTTAAGTGCATCATGACTTTGGACCTGAAGTTGTGGAAGTCACGAGGCAGACACACTGCTGCCCTTGGCTTGGACAGAGGCAGAGCCTTGGAGGGTGTGTGGTTTGGTTAGAAGGTAGGCTTTGGGAAGCTTGTTGGGACTTGTTAGGAACCTGGGTGCTAGTCCCAGCTTATAGCCAAAGCCCTGTCCCCTCTCAGGGGCAGGATGGAGTGACATTTCTCAGTGGGGGGCTTTGCAGCATTGCTTGAAGCCCTCTGCAGAACCCCATTGAGCTGCTGAGAACGGAGTGGATTCTGGCCCCACCCCCGCCCTGCCTAGGGCCTTCCAGGGCTGTCGAGCAGTCAGGATAGGCAGCAGCGCAAATTCAGCCACCAGACACTGAGTGTGAGCTGTGCGCCCTGGACAGAGGGAGAAATGAGGTCAATTTCTGCCTTCACGGAGTGCCCAGTCTGCTGGGAGCAGCAGATACAAAAATAATTGAGGTCACAAGGAGGTTGGTTGAACAAAGAGTAGCAGGAAAGATGGAGCCAGATCACCTGGGTTTGAATCCTGGTTCTGCCACTTATTGGCTGTGTGACATTGGGCAAGTTACTTAACTTCTCTGTGCCTGTAAAGTGGGATGATGATGGTACCCAAAAAAGAGGTTACCGTAAATATGTAAGCCAAGGGTCAAGCAATATGTGTCCAGTTAATGTTAGTGATTCTTGATTTGTTTATAGAGATAAGATCTATAATAGAGAGATAAGGACTGTAAAAGGAGGAGAAGGTAGTGAGGCTGTAGGTCACAAGGCTCACTTTGCCTCAGGGAATCTGGGGTGGCTTCCTGGAGGAGGTGACATTAGAGTGGGGGGTAAGGGCTGGATGCAGGATGTACAGGCAGAATGATCTAGGCCTCAGGAGTATACAGAGGTGAGGGACCCCTGTTTCTGATTGCTCAAGGCCTATGCCTGTCCACAGATGGCATTTGATATGCTCAAAGCTTGAAGCAGCAGCTGACACTAGTTACCAACATTTACAGATCAGGAGATTTCTCATATCAAGTTGGATTTCTAATAATCAGAAGATCTGGCAACAGTGGCCGGCCTCCTGCATGGCAAGCTGTGAACAGCTGCACCTCGGCACTCCCTCTAGACCACATCTGCCTCCCCCAGGGGGTCTTAGCACCACCAGGCCCAGTTCACACACCAATTCCGCACCTGGCTCCTCTGGGCATCTCGTTGGTGACCCTGGGGGCGGGGTTGGAACCTGCATTGGAAACGCTGAGAAAAATGAATCCAGATCTTGCCGACCTTCATGTTCAAGTGTTTGCTCAAGGCCTCTTTTGAACAGAAAAACAATGCTTCCTTTGGGAGGCCAAGGCGGGTGGATCACCAAGGTCAGGAGTTTGAGACCATCCTGGTCAACATGATGAAATCCCATCTCTGCTAAAATACAAAAAATTAGCTGGGCGTGGTAGGGCCTGCCTGTAATCCCAGCTACTCGGGAGGCTGAGGTAGGAGAATCTCTTGAACCTGGGAGTTGGAGGTTGCGGTGAGCCGAGATTGCGCCACTGCACTCCAGCTTGGTGACAGAGCAAGACTCCGTCTCAAGAAAAAAGAAAAAAAAGAAAAGATGCTCCTGACGGTAAAGCTGGCCTTGCTTTCCTACCTTAGCATCCTCCTTCTAGGAAAAATCCTCTCTGATCCACAGGTTTCCCACAGGGACAGAGGAGGGATGATTGAGGCGTGCATTAGAGTCCCCTTCAGATGGCACGGGGGTGTGCAGACCCAGCCAGTGTAGGGGGTGTGAGCTCTCTTATACCTGGAGATGCACACGGGGGGTGTTTACTGTTGGCTTCAAACAGAAAGTGACAAAAGTAAACTCCATGAACATATAAGAGGGAGTGAGTCAATTTTCCTTGGTCCTGGCAAACTCCATGATTGCTAAAAATGAGTGCTGCAGCATTTGCCTTCTGTCAGTCAGCAAAGAAAACCGGGTTCAGAACTGGATAAGACAGTTCCCAGAGAGGAGAGATGACCTGTCTGTACTCACACAGCAACAAGCTGTCTTGGTCATTTACGATGGGCTGTGTCCCCTTCACCTTTTTATATGGAGAAGCTGCATTTTCTTTGAGATGACTATGTGATCACACTGAAGTCTTTTCAAGAAAGGAGGCTTTCCAGCCAGGTGTGGTGGCTCATGTCTATAATCCCAGCACTTTGGGAGGCTGAGGCAGGCAGATCACTTGAGCTCAGGAGTTCAAGACCAGCCTGGGCAACATGATAAAACCCCATCTCTCCAAAAAAACTTAGCTGGGCATGGTGGCACACGCCTGTTGTCCCTGCCACTCTGGAGGCTGCGGCGGGAGAATTGCTTGAGAATGGGAGGCGGAGGTTGCAGTGAGCCGAGATGGCGCCACTGCACTCCAGCCTGGGTAACGAGTGAGGACCCGTCTGAAAAAACAAAATGAGGCTTAGGGTCTAGCTGGGATTCTGGCCCCGCCGAGCTGGGTTGGGTCATGTCGGGCCTGGGCGTCCACCAGGGGCTGTGCTGGCCTCGTTTCCAAGTGCGGATGACTTGCAGGAGGTGGACACACCCACTTGAGTCACGTTGAGGACAGTGTGTGGCCCTCATCTTGGTACTGGTTTTTCTCTGTGGATGGAGGACTTCAGAGCTTAGACCCAGAGTTTCACCTGGGATTCAATAATCCTTAAGAAGTCAGAGTTGAGCTTTTCCCTCTTACGACAAACTTCATTTAGTTGTTTCATCAAAAAGGTCTTCCTGGCAAACCGTGGCTTCTCAGCCTGTCACCTCCCTGCCCTGGGAGGTGAGAACCTCTCCCACGCTGTTTGATGACAGGGCCGTGGCCTTGTTTATGGGAGCCGAGTGCCGGTTCCTCAGGGCGCGCGGGTTCTCAGCCCTGGGATTCCGGAGGGAGCCTCGTTCAGCTCTGGGCCAGCCTAGGTTGCTGACTCTGTGAACGCAGACCTGAACATGGTCTTTGGCAGAAAAAAAGGGCATTGGGGCCTGAAATAAAGGTGAGGGGGGAGCCCCTCAAGAGCCAAGTGTGAGGGAATTACTGACCTGTGCCTCGTCTCCACTTGAAAGTAAAAGAAAAACATTTAAACAAAGAGGAAATAGGAGGAGCAGGTGTGGAAGGAAGGCCATCAGCTAGGGAAGCCGCTTTTGATTTCCAGCAGCACCCGTCCTGTGCTGGACACTTTAGGCAGCTGACTTAGCCTCTCTGAGCAAACGCATGGAAATGCAGTGCCCAGCGTTCGCTGTGTATGGGGAGGAGTGGAGTCGCGGGGTCCTGTCCTTCCTCATGTCCATATTCAAAAGAGGACTCGTAACCAAACAAAGTGATGGTGACCAAGCTGCCTGAGATGGCGTGGAGGAAGGTCTGACATGGAGGACGATGGTGGCAATGATGGTAACTGCTGACGCCCACTGAGCACCCACTCTGTGCCAGGCACTGTCTGCATTATATTGTCTAATCCTTGCCACATCTCATGGGGCATGGGGTGGGCGTCTGCTATTTTCCCCTTTCCACAGGTGAGGGCTCAGAGGTGTGGCCGGTGTGCAATGGCCCCAGCCAGCTGGGATCTGAGATGCAGATGGGGCCTGAGAAGGCTGACGGTCAAGGGTGTCACGTTCTGGGCTGGCTCTTTGCTAAGTGGTTGGTGGCATCACAGTGGGGAGCTGCGCTCTGGGGACCTGGTGCTGAGGTTGGCATCAATGAGAGGATTGGGGATGGACTGAACTGTTCTCAGTGCCATCAACTCTGTTCCTGTCTCTCAGCAGGCCCTCTCCCTCCGCCCTCCCCCCTACCCCCCGCCCACCACAGGGAATAGGCCCAGTTGGGTTTCCCTGTGGTGGTGTTGAACCAGGGGCTGCTGCATTCGAGAGGCCTCAGAAGGAACTGCTGTCTGCGCCCAGGGCCCTGGTGAGTGAGACTCATAGGCTGGAAAGGTGCTCAAGTCATGAGAGGTTCTCCTTTACAGTAGATTCACTGTGTCGGTCTGGGTCATTCCCTCTGTGAGTGGGAAGTACCCAAAATCATTTTTCTAGCATGTTACCCATTTCATATCACTCAGTTGCAATTCGATGTCACCAATCCCCATTCCATTCCCACAATAGCACCATGAGAAAATAAGAATTATAACAAGATGAAGGCCAGTGTTTACTGAGCGCTTACTATGTGCTGGCATTTGTTCTAAGAGCTCCACATGTACTAATTAATTCAATCCTGGTGACTCTATGAAATGTACAAGTGTGCTTTTTTTTTTTTTTTTTTGGAGAAAATTTTTTTTTTTTTTTTTTTATTTTTATTTTTATTTTTATTTTTTTCCCATTTATTTATTTTATTGTATTTTTTTTTTTGGAGACAGAGTCTTGCTCTTTCACCCAGGCTGGAGTGCAGTGGCATGATCTTGGCTCACTGCAACCTCTGCCTCCCAGGTTAAAACAATTCAATTCTCTTGCCTCAGCCTCCCAAGTAGCTGGGACTACCGGCACCCACCGCCACGCCCAGCTAACTTTTTGTATTTTAGTAGAGACGAGGTTTCACCGTATTACCCAGGCTGGTGGGAACTCCTGAGCTCAGGCAATCTGCCCACCTCGGTCTCCCAAAGTGCTGGGATTACAGGCGTGAGCCACTGCGGCCGGCCTCAAGTGCGTTTTCAATGTTACCCATGTCAAAGAGTCCGGGAGTCCTGCCCAAGGTCCACAGCCCGTGGATTCAGCAGCTGGGACTCAAGCTTGGGTCGGCCGACTCCCTAGCCCCAGTCTGAACCGCTGGGTCCTACTGCTCTGGAAGCTTCTCCTCCTGTTTTCCTGATGGTAAAACTGGGACCCAGATGGTTCTGGTGAATTTGCAGATGCCATGTGGTTCAGCAGAGGCCCAGGCTGGGAGGCACACGATCGCATCCTCCTGGGGACTCTGGCCTCAAGCTGCAAACCCCAATGCTGACGCCACAGTTCCATGCGCCCATGGATACGCCACTGACCAAGGAACACAGGGCGACATGAAAGGAGCACACTTGGCCTTGACAGGGCCCTGCCCCGTCCGGCGCTCACTTGGAGGCAGTTGAAAGAAAAGCGGCGATAAGGAGCTGCTTTATCACGCCTCTTGACAGGCCGGGCTTCCTCCCTTCTGTGGCGTGAGCCTTAAACCTCTTCCAAGCCGCCTGGCGTGGAGCCCCGGCCGCCTCCTGCTCCCCCAAGGGCTGGAGCGGGGAGCCCATTAGCCAGTGGGGGTGGGAGCGGGCCGGGCAGGGGGTGCCAGCCCTTTGAAGCGGCACAGAGGGCCCGGTGCAGCCCCTTATCTTGGCTGGTGGTGTTCCTGGGCCGGAAAAGGGAAGCTCAGAGAGGAAAAGCTTTCTCCTGTGGCTTTAGTGTTTGGTTCACATTAAACCAGGCCGGGCCGGGTTTCTGTTGTTTGTTTTCCCACTTTTCAGCGAAAGGATGATGGATGACACTTAGCGGGGCGGCGCCCACTTCTCTGGGGTGGCGTGCCTGAGTCACACCGCACTCACGCACACTCGTGCCTGCTGATTGTGCAGCCTCCTCTGTGTCTCTTCTAGAAGCTGGGGGCTGCCCAGGTCGTCCTGAGCACTGTGGCGGGGCGCGGCGGTGCCAGGGGGTGGAGCCGTGAATCCATCCACTCTGAGGCCCTGGCAGCCAGGGGCCCCGTCTAGACAGGAAGATGTGTGTGATGGGATTTAAAGATGAGGCTCTCCCTCCTGCTGGGGCAAGAAGGCTCTGGGAACCTTGGGGCCAAGGTGATTTGGTTTGCAGGGTTTGCCCGTTTCTGGGATGTGCGGGGATGCGGCTTTCTCCAGATCTAAGGGGAGCCCGGGCCGGGTGAACAAGAGGCCTTCATGGCACTGCTGGGGGTGCAGGGGCGTATGTGCGTGCAGGCCAGACCACAGCAGGGTCTTCATAACCTTTCAGTGGGAGTAGGGCTGGGGCAAGGGGTGCGCGTGTCTATATGCGTGGGTGTGTGTGCTTGTATGTGTAAGTTGGTGAGGGTGGGGGTGACCTCAACTGGCAGATGTGAAAATCTATGGGAGAAGAGAGTAACAGATGGGCAGACTGCAATCCGAGTAGATACGCACCTAAACAGATGCAACGCAGAGCCCCGTGGGTGCCCAGGCGTGTCCTGGAGCCAGTTTGCATGGTCTCGTGAGAGCTGATTTTCAAGGTTCCAGGAACTCTGTTACATGATGTTATAGCCTGTGTGCCTGACGTCATGGGCATCCGTGTATCTGCCGGGCGGAGGCAGCATGGAAGGGCAGTGCTGCACTTCTCCTTGCTCCTCCCACAGTGTCGTCACACCGGTGGCGGGAAATCGGCCACTGTGCAGTGCTGACACCATGGAAATGGCCAAACACTGCAAACCAGGCTTTTTGTCCTGGAGAGCTGGTTGTTGAATATTTGCTGGTCTACTGTTGCATACCTCGTAGGCACAGCGCATGCAAACCCAGAGCAAGGAAGACGGACAGACGGGCTACCTGAACAAATGCCACTTTTTAGTTTTGATATATTGGTTGATTTCCTTTTTTTTTTAACCTTGTCCATTTTATGCATGTGAAAGAATCACTCAAAGATGGGGCCATGGCTTTACCAAGCTGCAAAAGGGGTCATTGGTACAAAGAAAGGTTAAAAATTTGTGCTCTGGAGCCAGGAGATGATTTTCTTTTTCTAGTTCTTTCTCTGAACACAGGACCGTTCTCCTAGCATGTGGGCAGGCAGTGACACTTTTCTCTCCTGGTGAAGAGTCCTCAGCGGACGTCCTCGGGTCCTTTTGCAGAGGTTCGCTGAGTACCTCTTGTGTCTGGGCACTGTCCTGGGTGCTTTTCTTAACCACCCCTTGATGATCTACTGGCTTTGGAGATGGTGGCTTCCTACCCTGGGGCTCCCCAAACCTGGGGCTCCCCAAACCCGGTGCTCCAGCACCTCCTCTGCTGTACTTTGAATGCCAGTCCAGTGTTCTGTAAACCATGGTTCCCTGGGAAAGGAGCGTGCCGGTTAATGGCGTGTTACTTAGTCAGCATTTTTAACATTTATAATCATTGTATTTTTAAATTTATATATATTTGTAATTGAGACAGTCTCACTATGTTACCCTAGCTGGTCTCAAAATTCCTTGGCTCGAACTGCCTTCCGGTCTCAGCCTCCCAAGTAGCTGGGTTGGCAGGCATGTGCCACCATGTGTAGCTGCTGCAGCTGTTTTAATGGCACCTTTATTTTGGTGTGTATTTATGCATACATTTGATTTCCTGCTGGCAATCCTGTTTCCTACTTAAGGTAGCAACATAAAGTTTCTTTTAAGATAAATTTCTGTAAGTAAAGATATGAATTTAAATTTTAAAGAGATACAGTAACCAACGATCCAGTAGAAGATCAGGAATGTGACTAAGGCTGAGGCACATGGTGTGGCCATTTGTGGCTGTGTATTCTCCCCTCTTTGGAGACTGCAGGAACAGAAGACTGTATAGTAATGGGTCATGGAGGTAGACCTGCCATGTTGGAATCCTGACTTCTCTCTTCTTGGCTATGTGACCTAGAGCAAACTGCCTAATCTCTGAGCCTCAGTTCCCTCTTGTTTAAAGTTATAATGTCTGTCTCATAGAGTTGCAGTGAAGATTGATCGATATCATACCTCACAATGCCCTGTATTTAGCAAGCACTCAATACGTTATTAGCCGTCATTGTTGGTGTTACGATTAATTATAGCATCTCCCTATTACCCAGTTTTCCCTAGCATGGCTCTTTTTGTGAATAGGCAGAACTCAACAAATATTTGTTGACTTGAATTGAATTTTAAATGTTTAGAAAGCTGCCAGACCTGGCACCTCTTGACCAGGAAAAAGCAATTCGGAAACCAGACAGAAAGTAAGCAGCAATTTTATTTCTAGCGAGCGCCATCGTCACTCCCGCGTGTGTCAGACGGTCGTCTTTCCCCACTTCACCTCTCCTCTTGGGAATACCTTTTTAGACGCGCTTTTGGATTGTGAGTAAGAGGATGAGAACATTTGCAGACGGACTTGGGTGTCATTACTTGGTATGTTTCTGAGCAGTTGAATCATTTGACTCTTTGTACATGGCGGTTTCTTCCAGATTCTCTTTGGCACTGGCTTTTCAGAGAAATGATTTTTTTTGAAGCCTTTGGTAAAGCAGGCTGGTGCGCTGATGCCTGTGCTGTTTGTACCTTGAGTTTGTTTAAAGGGAAGCTCACCTAAACATGGTAGTCTTACTGTCATTGCAATGCAGTTGAGAAGAACTTGAAGGAAGGAATAGAGGACTTGATTTTATGCTGTTGGGGTGATGCAATTAGGCTTATGTTTAATTGCCTCTAACAGAAAACCCCAAATAACAGTTGCTTATCATGTAAGATGTATTCTCTTATGTAGAAAATCTGGAGGTGGGTAGTCCGAAGTGCTATCAAGTCATTAGGAATGCAGGTTTCTCCTTAGCTCCTGTTCAGCTCCAGGTCACCTCATGATTCAAAATGATTGCTGGGGCTGCAGGTAGCACATCTACACTCCAAGCAGTGGAATTCCAAGGAGGGAGGGAGACAGGGCCGAAGCGGCCCCCTTGCCGTCTTGGTGAGCTTCCTCTCAGGAGCGCTTCTGCAAATCATCTGCACACTTCTTTGTTTTATTTTTGAGATGGAGTCTCTCTCTGTTGCCCAGGCTGGAGTGCAGTGGTGTGATCTCGGCTCACTCCAACCTCTGTCTCCTGAGTTCAAGCGATTCTGCTGCCTCAGCCTCCCATGTAGCTGGGATTACAGGCTCCCGCCACCATGTCCAGCTAATTTTTGCATTTGTGTTTGTGAGACGGACTCTCGTTCTTTTGCCAGGCTGGAGTGCAGTGGTGCAATCTCCACCTCCTGGGTTCAAGTGACTCTCCTGCCTCAGCCTCCGGAGTAGCTGGGATTACAGGCGCCTGCTGCCATGCCTGGCTAATTTTTGTATTTTTAGTAGAGATCGGGTTTCACCATGTTGGCCAGGCTGGTCTTGAACTCCTGGCCTCAAGTGATCCACCTGCCTCAGCCTCCCAAAGTGCTGGGATTACCGCAGGCACCACCACAGCGGGCCTGAATTTAATTCTTTATGCATCGGGAAGCCATGGGTGGACTTGAAGTAGGGAAGTGATGGGATCTCATTTGCTTTGGAAAGGTCACTCTGGCTGCTTGTGGAGACTCTATTCAGGATGGGGACAAAGGATGAGGTGGAGATTAGCAAGAGGCTGGATGCAGGGGTCCAGGTGAGAGGTGGCAGTGCGGGGACCTGGGGAGGTCGATCAGAAGGTGACAAGTAGAAGGATGAGGGGTGTTTGTTGAAGGTCTTGTTGACAACACTTTCTGATGGACAAGGGATAGGGTTTCAGAGCAGACTTTATCTTTCCCCTCCCCATAAATGTCAGCTTAATTTAAGAATATTTCTCGATGGGAGTGATTTTGTGTCCCAGGGGACATTTAGCGATGGCCAGAGACTTTTTGTGCATCGCAGTTGGGGAAGGGGTGGCTGCTGGTGTCTACTGGGTAGAGTCCAGGGATGCTGACAAACACCCTACAGTGTATGGGCAGCCCCCGATGAGAAAGACTTATTCGGCCCCCAGATCAATAGTCCGTATTGGCCAATAGCCAATGTGTTTCTTACCCCAATGTCTTAAATTATGGGATTGTGATAATCCCGAATGTTGCCACCCATCTGGAGAAGCATCCGATTCTTCACCAAAGGGATGTGTATGAATAATCCTGAAGGACAGCCTTCAGCTTAATCTCCCTTCCCTGAGAGGCGCTCTGCTGCATGAATGACGAAATGGAGGAGTGAATGAACTTGGGAATGGCCCCGATGAAGAGGTGAGTCAGACAGGCTCAGCCCACAGGCTTCCAGCATGTTTATGAAAGCCAGGCCCCATGCGCTCCACACAAGAACGGGCCCCTTGTTCCTGAATGATGCGTTTTGTTGATCTGCCAGTGGGTCCCACCTCTCCCCAGGTCACCGACAGAGCCCGTCTCAGCGCCGTCTCGCCGTGCTCAGAGTCTAAGAGTTATGCAGAGAGCCCTCCAAAAACCCACCCTTTGAAACGAAAGAAACTGGATCTTAAAATCCCAAAATAGAGTGTGGAAAGGTACACATCACGTCTGCCTTCTCTTTTTTTTCCCCCTTGTGGCAAAAGTGACTCAGAATTTTTGGTCTGAATCCAGAGAGACCTGCACAGTCTTCAGTGTGTGTGTGTTTGTGGGGGGGGGGGTGTCATTGGATTGGGAATAACTCACCTTTTGCTTGCCGTGGCTGGCTCAGCCAGCTGTCCTGCATTTCCTTGGTCCTGGCTTTTGCCACTTCACCATCTTGGGGTTCTTTTTCAGCTGTGGCTGTAGTGAAAGAGGAGAGGCCAGAGCTTATGGCTCATCCAGATGTCTCTGGTGGAACATTTTTGTGAAACTGAACTGCAGTTTCCTGGGAATGTTTTTGTTTTCTAAGTTCTGGGATACATGTGCAGGATGCACAGGTTCGTTTCAGAGGGAAAGGTGTGCCATGGTGCTTTGCTGCGCCATCAACCCATCACCTAGGTATTAAGCCCTGCATGCACTAGCTGTTTGCCCAGATGGCCTCCCTCCCCGGGCCCCCACAGAGGAAGGTCTTACTGATGTTCTGATGGGGCTGCCCATCAGGGCTGGTGCTGTAGCCTCCCTCCCATCCTGGCATCTCTGGGGCATTCATGCACTGCCACACTGGGCACCGTCAGGGCCGGAAGCTTGCATGGAGTTTCTGCAAGTTCCATTTTCCAGTTGCTATCTCTTGGGCATAAAGCCTCTCCCTTTTCCCTGCTTCTCCCGGAGCCTGGGCCTCTGCAGATATTAGATACCTTGTTCTCTAATATCAGGTCAGTGTCCTGAGTGAGGAACTCCGGGAGATGCTTTCCCCTTGTTGTCTGGTCTTTGGGTAAACACTCAGCAGCAGGGAGCACTGTCCGTGCCTCACTTTTCCCTCGCTGTCTCCGGGAGCTGCCAGGCTGCTGTGCTTTCAACTCAATCTCAAGATTGTAAACTTCATTTTTCCAGCCCAGGTTAGTCTCCTCTTCTGACTTGCAGTGTAATTGGCTGGCCTGGGATAATATGTCTCTTTCATGGTGAGACACATTCCTGCAGCCTGGCTCAAATGGGAATGAGTTGAGGCAGACTCCAAACCTAGGGATTCTGTTCCAGACATGAATGGACCTCCTTTCTCAGAGTCACTGGAGAATGAATCACCCGGCAATATGTGGATCCACACAGGAACCTGAGAATCAATCTATTCATTTATTTATTCAGCAAATATTTATTGAACATCTACTGTATGCCAGATACTGTTGGCAGTGCTGGGGCACGGTGATGGACAGGCTTCCATTCTAGTGGGGTGGGGGGTGGGAACAGGCAATAAGCAAATGCATAAAGTAACACTTAACCCAGTCAGGAAGGAAATAAACAGGAAGATGTGATGGAGTGACGCTAGCGAGCTCTCTTTCTGCCAGGCTGCTTAGGGAGGGCTCTGCATTTAGGCTGAGACCTGAAGGATCAGGAGGAACCAGCCATGGGAAGACCCAGGGGAAGAATGTTCTAGGCCAGTGGCATAGCATATGCAAAGGCCCTGTGGCAGGGACAAATATGGCCTGTTCCAGGAGCAGCAAGGGCGCCCACGTGGCTGGACCGGAGTGAGGGAAATGAAGCTGGTGATGTGGGCAGGAGCCCGATCGTGCAGAGTTTTGTCAGCTGCAATGGGCAGTTTGGATTTTATTATTATTATTAATTATTATTTGAGACGGAGTCTTGCTCTGTCACCCAGGCTGGAATGTGGTGGTGTGATCTCAGCTCACTGCAACTTCTGCCTCCCAGGTTCAAGCGATTCTTATGTCTCAGTCTCCTGAGTAGCTGAGATTACAGGCATGCGCCATCAGGCTAGACTAATTTTTGTATTTTTAGTAGAGACAGCATTTCATCATGTTGGCCAGGCTGGTCTTGAGCTCCTGGCCTCAAAGAATCCACCCTCCTTGGCCTGGATTTTATTCTAAATGTACCTGAGGATCATTATATGTTGGAACTGAAAGATAACCTTCAAGACAATTTCTTCCAAGAACTGAGACCAGAGAAGAGGCCTTTAATTGCCACAAGTCACCCAGCCATAGATGAAAGAATATGCATGAAAGTTAACATTGATTGCTTGTGACACACTTTATACATAGCCCACTTGATACTGCCAGCAGCCTGATGAGGTGTGCAGGGTCAGGAGCCCCCTTACAGGCGGTGAAACTGAGGCCTGGAGATGTCAAGTAACTTTCCTACTGCGACATGTTAAGTGCTGGCACTGAGATGTAAACCCAGAAAGTTGGACTCCGGGGTTCAGACTCTTGATCTCAGTGTTACACTGACTCCGCAAGAGGAATACACACAGAAGGTGTGAAAAGCACTTGTATGGCTTCTTAAAAAATAATCAACAAGAAAAAGTGCAACTCAAAGAGTCAACTTGGAGAAGGCTTGCATATTTTAATCCCATACTTCCCAGACCCAGCTCCTACAAGACGGTGGGGACAGGAAGTCTGGTGGGGAGTCTGTGGCTGAGTTGACACGTCTGTCTAGGAGGTCAGAAGCTGGAGGTTGAGAGTGGAGAGGGGTGGGTGAGAGCAGAGAAGGGAAGGTTCATGCCTCCAGCCCCCAAAGGAGGGGACAAAATGATCCAGGTTTTTTATTCAAAGACCCCATGGGGAGCCATGAGCGGAGGGGGCTGGGGTGCAGCATTTGGTCCTGAGTCCAGTCAGGCGAATGTGCCTTGCCTCTGATCTCTCCACGTTGGTTTCTAGGGCTTCCTAAGGGTTTCAAATGTGGACATGGTAATTGGAAACAAATCTAGCATGTTTCGGGCCATCAAGCCTCTCTTGAGTAAGCGTGCTTGCTATGCGGTAGATATGTCTGTTTTTAATTTTCAGTGATGTGAGAAATACAGAGTGGCTTGATTCTTAATTTAGAACACGGAGAGAGCCTGACTCGTTTGCTTTGCAAGCCTGTCCAGAATGTCTAATTCTCTTTTTATGGTTCCCTGTGTAATTTCAAAACGTGCCACTATCAGCAGGGTGACTGATCACAGTGGCCTCCTGCTGGGTCAGAACGCAGGCACAGGGCTCCTTTTTCGTCGTACCTGGAGATGCTGTCGCCTCTGCTTGGCACAGGGCAGCCCAGGTACCAGCTGTCCAACCAGCTGAGTCATGCCCACACCGAGTAGGACAAGGCTCTGTGACACAATGGTCGCCGTGGGCCGGGGTGGGAATTGCCCAAGCTGGAGAGAAGCCGGTGTGGGCGCAAAACAGCTCTTTGTCATGGGAGAGAGGCGGGTCTGGAGAGACTGCAGCTGCTCCGGCCTCTCCCATGATGTCACATACTCTCCCTTCTAGCCTTGCTCACTCTTTGGACACCTGTGTGGTGCTCTAGGCACTGAGGCTGCACCATGAACAGGAAAGATGGGGTGGTGCCCCCGGGGACTGACAGTCTAGTGGGGGAGGCAGCAAAGAGCAAATAACTATCTCACGAGGGGTCAGGTGGAGGGAAGGGACAGGGTCTGTGGAGGAAGAGTGAGAAGGGCATGGGGGGTCACATTGGGGTGGGGCTGTCTGGGAAGGCCTCTCTGATGTGGGGTCACCTGAGGACAGGTTTGAATGAAGAGTGAGGTGAGCCCTGTGGGTATGGGAGGAGCGCATTTCAAACTGAGGGCATGATAAGTGTTGGGATCCAGGGATGGGCACCTGCCTGGTGGGTGCCTGGCTCTCTTGAGGGTGACAAGGCCAGTGTGGCTGTCATGGGGGGCAGCAGGGAGGGGAGAAGCGTGGGGTGGAGATAGAGAAGCAGGGCCAGGTCATACGAGATCTTCTGAGGCATGGTAAGGACGCTGGCTTTTTGATGCAAGGAAGTTGTTTGCTATTGGGGGAATTTTAGCAGAGGTGGCATAAGCTCTAACTTACCATCTTAAGGATATTTCTAGCTGGACTCCTAGGTGAGGAAGGCCGTAGGTGGAGGGAGGGGGGTGGGCAAGGAGGCCAGTTCCCCTGTTTGACAAGGACACTAGGGTGGAAGTGGTGGAGGAGGCACAGGTGGCACATGTGAGTGGGATTTAGGGAATGGGATTGACAGGGCTTTGAGGTGGACCCAGTATGAAACTGAGGCAGAGAGAAGCCTCAGGGTTTTTATTGGAGTGATTAACACACACTTGTGGCTTGTTGGAATGGCTGAGAGTCAAGTCACGGATGAAGTGTGCCTCGTCTGCCTGTGTGTGTGTGTGTGTGTACGTGTGTCTGCGTGTGTGTGTGTCTGTGTGTGTGTGTGTCTGTGTGTGTCTGCGTGTGTGTGCGTGTGTGTGTCGGGGGTGGGTTTAGGGTGGCAGGTATGTGCTGCAACTTTTGCACCCCAAAATAAATGGCGAATTGGGATCCATGTGTGTTTGTAAACGTGTTCCCTCCACGTGCTGTGTGGCCATGGGGAATTGCAGTGCTCTTCCCCAGCACCCTTCCCCCACCCTCCCACCCCTATCCCGGGCTTCTTCTTTCTTTCAGAGTGTCCTTTTTGAGGATGATAGCAGTTTCCTAATGTTTCAAATTCAACAAAAATGCTACTTAACATTGTTAATGTTTTATTTTAGTAAAATTCAAAACAGTTTGTTTGGCCCGTTGCCATTTTGAAAATCAGTCCCACGTTTTGGATTGGAATTGTCCAGCTGAGAGTATTACAAAGCCCTGAGCAGAGTTGACAGAAGAGCCGTTTTCAGGGACGTCCCATTGGCAAGGGTTGTCAGCACAGTGTTTGTAATGGGGGAAAGTCGGGAACTGCCTAGATGCCCGCAGGCTGCAGAGGTCCACAGTAGAATGGGCACGCAAGGGCTAGGGCCGGGGTGCTGGAAGAGAGGCACCAGGGGGCCACATGTGGAGTGGGGCTCGCTCTCAGGTGCCCACCTTGCATTTGCTGGACCTTGATAGTGAGTGCTCCCTCGGACCATGTGTCCCAGGAAACTCACTGGCCTCAGGCTGGTCCGAACCTTGGGATATGCCGTGTACTTCTTTGAGATTCTCATAAAGCAAGATTTAATGACAAGAGGACACGACAGTTTTAGTAACTGCAGACAATACATAAACTCGAACACCGCTGTGTTGATCTGTGTGCTGGAAGAAAAGCCTGAGAGGGCAGATGTCTTCAGTTAGGGGAATAAGCTTTAGTGATCTCTTGTACAGGGTGATGACTATAGTAAATAATCATTGTGTAAATTTCAAAATTACTAAGAGTAGATTTGAAGTGTTTTTACCACCAAACGACAAGTATGTGAGGTATTGGAAGCATTGATTAGCTTGATTTAATCATCCCACAATGTAAACACACATCGAAGCATCACACATTGTACGCCATAAATACATAAAATTATTATTTGTTAATTAAGAGGAAAAATAAAAAGAATAATAAAACAGTTTAGAATGAAAGGAAAGTTTCGAAGATTATACACTCAAATGCTTACTTATTTTCAGGGGATATTCCCTTTGTAATTTATCTCGTCTATTTTTTCCTGCAGTGAGTGAATCCTTATTACTTTATACCAAGAAAAAGGAAGAGCAGGAATCAACAAATATGGATGCCTTTGTACCTTTG
This sequence comes from Cebus imitator, assembly GCF_001604975.1. Lineage (NCBI taxonomy): Eukaryota > Metazoa > Chordata > Mammalia > Primates > Cebidae > Cebus > Cebus imitator. Next base: position 897,444 of record NW_016107539.1, on the reverse strand, counting down.
TGTCAGGACAGTTCAGTTGCCACTAAGAATAGGCAGAGCTTGAATTTGGTGGCAGGCAGGGGGTGAGTCTGTGAGCAGTCTCTTGGATGCTGTGGGTCTTTGACAGGTGGAGGCTATGTTTGCTTGTCTCTGGGTTGCTATTCTTGAGCTGGTGGGATGGACCTGCCTGTCTTAAAAATGCAGAGGCCAGACTTGGGGGACTGGGGGTTGGGGGATTTTGCCTCTTTGTGAATCAGGAGTCAGCCATACAACAGAAGAAGCAAACAGGGCCAGTGGGGTCCCTTGCCATCTGATCACTTATGACCTGCAGGATTGTGAGCAAGTTGCTTAAGCTGGTTGAGCCTCACCTTCTCATCTAACAATGAGATAACAGCGCTCTTCTCTGAGCATTGTTACGGAGATTAAATTAGCTATGTCTGCAAGTGATCCCAACATACTGTATAGACAGGTCTTCCCCTATGGAGGGTGCAAAGTTTTCCTTGTGACGAGGTTGGTTGGTAGCATTTATATAGCTAACTATGGCAGGATGTCTAAATCACATCCTTCCTCAGATCTGTTGTTTCAAGTAGCTGAGCTGATAAGGGGACACAGTGGATTATGAATAGCATGACATCCCCAAGCCTGCAGTTTGCTTTGTGGCTTCCCTTGATGGGAAAGTTGGTGGATGGAAGTCCCACCAAGCTGCCACCTGGGCCCCCACCCCCATGGACGCCATGGACACTCCCTTCCTGTGCATTCCGCCTTCATGGTGTGCACCAGAAACACTGCTTCTTCCTGGAACCTTTTCAACCGCCTGGGAAATTACAAGAAGCAGAAAACTTTCGCTGTCACCTTGGCTGCAGGAAGTGGCGCTTTCTTTGCTCAGGAGGCCGGTGACATGGAGCTCCTGTATTGCAGGATGTGTCTGCTGTGCCCAGAGTGTGATCGTGCTGGCCCAGGCCACCGAGAAGACCTCACCTTTGGAGAAGCCTGAAAAGGCCACACCAAAGCCTCCTGACTGAGGTCTCCCAAAAATGGGGATGCCAGGAAGTTTGGAACCTGAAGGGCAGATCACGTCATCTTAAAACATCCAGTTCTGTTTGCAAAACCCAAGTCACTGAGTTTTTGGAGAAGCCAGTAAACGGCTGGCTGTTCTTCTTATCGAGCCTCCAGGGACCTGGCGAGGAAGGCTCTCCCGGAATGAGGCAGCTGAGCAGTGGGGTTCTGGGCACATTCTGCACCTTTTGCAGAAGGGGAGGATGTGGGGTGGACGGGAAGTGTTCTTTTCATGCGAGATGGCGAGGTTTCCTCACCTGGCCCCTCTTTCCTCTGATGCTCCAAGGCAGCAGCTATTCAGCCAGCCCACCCAGAAGGCTGCAGTTAGCGCCCGGGCTTTCCCACATGGGAGGCGTTCGCGTTGCTTCTCACTTTGTTAGTTGTTCACATTCATTCTTCACCCTTCCATTCAGTTCTGTAATATCACCTCCCTGTTTCGATTTGTGTCACCCTCTGATGACAAGGAAAGTTCTCGTTTCATGGGTACCTACCGTGTGCCCTGTGCTTTGGTGTCCAACAAAGGTCACCCTTTCTAGCCTTCAGAAGAGGCCTGCAGGGTGGGAGGTGATGTCCCCCTTTTATCTGAGTGCGTGGAAACTCAGCGCGGGAGCAACTGCTCACGGTTGCACAGCCACTGAGTAGCAGAGCTGGCATCGAAATTCAGAGGCATCTGACCCAACGCGAAAACTTGTGTGCTTTCTGCTATACCACAGGGTGCTCTGGTCTTACCTGGGGAGGTGGGGAAGGGACCCTCACCAGTGCGAGGTGCATTCTCTCTGCTCACGTTGTGTGAACCAGCCCAGCTCAACCCAGGGGTTGCTCTTCAACTCAGAGAGGCCGTTCTTGGCTTTCCTAGAGGAGGTTTTCCTCCCAAGGAGCTCCCGTTTTTATCTCTCTCCCTCCATCTCCCTCTGTGCCCCTTCTTTTCTCCCTCTCACCTCCCCTACTCTCTCTCCTGTGCAACAGAAGCACATTCTATTCTTGTTTTTTTTTTGAGACAGAGTCTCACTGTGTTGCCCAGGCTGGGGTGCAGTGGTACAGTCTCGGCTCACTGCAACCTCCAACGCTCGGGGTTCAAGTGATTTTTCTGCCTCGGCCTCCCGAGTAGCTGGATTATAGGCACATGCCACCACACCTGGCTAATTTTTGTATTTTTAGAAGAGACAAGGTTTCACCACATTGCCCAGGCTGGTGTTGAACTTCTGACCCTAAGTGATCCACCCGCCTCAGCCTCCCAAGGTATAGGGATTACAGGCGTGAGCCATCGTGCCCGGCCCCAGGAAGCACATTCTTGATGTTGCACCTTAGCACCTGCTTATTTTCTCTTTGAGGACCTGTCCTTTCTGACCTGTAGTCAGAGATCAGAGTGGAATCCACTGACGCTGAAGACAGGGAGAGGGCGATGGGGAAGCAGGCGGTTTGGGGCCTGAGAGGCTGGAGTGCGGAACCTGGCACTGCCCTATACTCACTGTGTTGACTGGGGCAAGCTGCTTGACCTTGGCAGCCTGTTTCCTCGCCTGTGAAATGTGGGTGGCAGCGAGCCCATCCAACATGGGATTGTTGTGAGATGTGTAAAGCATCAAGTGTGGTGCGTGGCATGAGGAACACAGATGCTTTCTTTGCTGCATTACTGTTTTTTGTTGGTTTATTGTTTGAGAAAGGGTGTCACTCTGCTACCCAGGCTGGAGTGCAGTGGCGCGATCATGGCTCACTGCAGCCTCCACCTCCTGGGCTCAGCTGATCCTCTCACTGTAGCCCTGCAAAGTTGCTGAGACTACAGACTTGGGACACTATGCCTGGCTAATTTTTGTGGGTTTTTTTTTTTGTGGAGACAGGGTTTGGCCATGTTGTCCAGGCTAGTCTTGAGCTCCTGGGCTCAAGAGATCCACCCACCTTGGCCTCCCAAAGTGCTGGGATTACAGGCATGAGCCACCACGCCTGGGGCTGCATTACTGTTGAGGGTGACAAATTATTCAACAAGTGTTCATTTACCATGTTAACAAAATAAGCAAGGTTTCTACAACTGTGAAACTCACATTCAGGCGGGAGAGAGAGGTATTCAGCAAATAACTCAACAAGGAAATTGCAGATGTTAATGAAGTAAATATTCCAGTGATGTGCTAGCAAATGCTTAACATCCAATTTTCCAGGGGGAGAAAAGTCCTGGTTTATATGGCATGTCAGTTTTTGTGGTGTAAATATTCCCACTATGGCTGGAAATGTACATAACAAAGTAACCAAAGTGGTGTCAACTGGTTCTTAAAATTCCTGTAGGTTTAATAATTGGTTCTTATAATGCCTAAGCAGCTGGCTTTAGCACTGAGTGAATCTAATCTGGCTCAGAAAAAACCTGAAGATCTAAAACCCAAGTGTGCCTGTGGAATAGTATTCTAGACAGGGAAAATGGCTTGTGGAGAGGCCCTGAGGTCAGACAGATCTTGGTGTGTTCAGGGAACAGGAGGCTGGCTGGTGTAGGCAGGAGCCGAGCGGGGTGGTGGAGAAGAAGGCAGAGGCTGGGCTGTGGGGAGGCTTATAGATCATCACATGGGGTTCGAATTTTATTCTGAGGCCACAGGAAGTCTTTGGAGGGTTGTAGGCAGGGGAGTGTCCGGATCTGATTTGCATTTTTAAAAGATCATTTAGCTGTTCTGTGAAAGACCAGCCAGAGGTAAGCTGGACAGTCAGTGCTGGTCACTCCAGTGAGGGGTGATGGCGTCTCTGGCAGTGTGCCAACAGGAGAGGGGCCAGAAGCAGCTGGATCCAGGCGGAGCTGTAGGGACGCGATAGATTTTATCTCTAGGTGTTCCCTGGCTGTTTACCTTGAGAATACCCAGCAGGTGATTTCTGCTCTTCTGTCACGAAGGAGGAAACAGCCACACATCATCAGGGCTCTCTCCATCCTACCTTTCTTTTTGATACCAACTCCTGATAAATCCGGAAGAGGAGATGAGGAAATACATTTGTCTTGGGCTCAAATGCAAAGCAAAACTAACAAAAAACACAATCTCTTCTCAGTCCTGCCCTTCTTCCTCTTGACTGGGGCAAGTTGCCTGACCGTAGCAGTCTCAGTTTCCTCACCTGTAAAAGTTTTGTCACCAAGAACAGTATCTGTTCTTCAGATAAGAGGCTTCTGACTTGGATTTTCATCTCGGCTCGAGGCTGCCTCTCAGGTGTGTCAGACACTTACATAAGTGTCTGGCAGGTTATGAAAAAGGTGATCATCTAGCACAACTCCACTCCTAGCTTCTCTCTTTGTATGGTTTTTAGAGGGGGACATGAGTGTGCCATCTTTCTAGACTGGCATTGTTCAATAGGGCTTTCTGTGATGATGGAAATGTTCTGTATATGTGCTGTTTGTTCATTATGGCTGCCACTAGCCACATGTGGCTTCTGAACACTAAAATGTGGCTAGTGCACCTGAAAAACTGAATTTTCAATTTTATTTAATATATTCATGTAGTTAGTGGCTCCTACATTCGATAGCACAATTCTATACCATGTGTAATCATTCATCACCCTGCAAATTTGCTTTTTGGCAGGTGACTGGATATCCTACTGAAGGATCTCCCGAGAAGAGTGGGCTCTTAGTGAGTTGTCACTTGTAATCCCATTCAATTAGTGGAGAAAGGAATAGAGATACAGAAAGATTAAATGATTTTTCTAATGTTTCTCCATTCAATGACAAGACAGGAACACATCAACAAACTGTAGATCAATGTCCTTTTGTCTCTTGTTTTGTATATCTATATATATCTATATATCTCCATACATCCATACACACACACACACACACACATAAAATTTCACAGGTTTCTAGGAATCTATTATTCCTATAACATGGCATATAAAGTCAAAGTCCTCTTTGATCACATTCTCAATCTTGAGCTCCTCCTCCATTCGTAGAGGTGATGATGGTGTGGTCAGTTTGGAGCACATCCTTTGACAGCTTTTTCTGTTACAGGTGGATGGATGGAAAACATTCTGAATTTTTTTTAAGTTAAATCATGCTGCATGTATTTTTCTACACATTGCTTTTGTTTTTCAACAGTGTGTTCTAGATCTTTCTGGGTCAGTTCATAGGCTTCTACCTTACTATTTTTTAAAATGCTTCTTAGTGCATTATAGCCTAGGCTGTCCTATTAGTTGTCAGGCTATTGATGTAACTCATTGTTCATTATGCTGTTTGTTTTTGTAAACATTTTTATACATATCTCCTGCATACACAATGTTTCTCTAGTGTGCATACTGAGAGGTGGAATTACTGGGTCAGAGAGTGTTTATTTATTTACATGTAGTTTAGTAAAGCTGTTGCTCTAATACTCTTTAAAAGAGTTATGCCATTTTATATTACTGTCATCTGCATAAAAGTGCCTGTTCCCCCACAATCTCCAAAATACTTGATATTATCAAATATCTACATGTGTGCCAATCCAGCTCTAACGGGTGAAAAATGGTATCTCATGGTTGTTTAATTTGTATTTTTCTGCTTAGAAGTCAAACTGGCCATTTGTTTTTTCTGAATTTCCTGTTCAAATATCTTACTCATTTTTTACTGTTGGATAGCCTTATTAATTTATTCATCAAATATGTACTAGAATGCCTACTATGTGCCAAGGATTGTTCTAGGTGCTAGAGATTTTGTGGCGAATTAACTAGATAAACATCCCTGCTCTCAGAGAGGGGGCAGTTTAGTTCTGGGAGAAAGACTTAGGCAAAAGAAATAAAAAAATATAGTGTGTGTGTTTAGCTGAATAAAAAGTAGGAGAAAGCCACTGGAATTGGAATTCAGTTCTAAATAGACGGCCAGGGAATCTTATTCACTCACTGTAGGCATTCTCTGTATATTCTATGTGCTAATCCTTTATCTGTTATATGTTGCACATATTTTCTTTCAGTATTTAACTTATCTTTTGACTTAGACTATGGTATTTTTGTCTCACTCATTTTTTAAATTATACAGTCAAACTTTGTTAATTGTAATATAGTCACATAAGAAGTGAAAGTTCGTTCTTCTGATCTTTTCAGGCAGTCACTAGCAAGAGCTCTGTTTGTCCTTTCAGTTTATTTTCTGTTAATTTCAGTTATTATCCTCACTCATAGGCATCATTCCTTCCACCCCCAGTCGTCAATTAAGCACAGTTTCTGGCTGTTTCTCCATAAGTGTAATTCTGACTTACTGTATTCTTTCTAGTGGCTGCTTAATACTCAATGTTAGAGGGGATCCCTGTAATTTATTCAAGCATTACCCTCTGGCCAGACCTCACGGTCATTTCCAGTTCTCCATTCTTCCGGATGCTGCAGGAATCCCATCCTCTCTCTGTTGCCTTGAGTTCTCCGTTTTTGTTTGTTTGTTTGTTTTGTGACAGCCACCACACCCCACATCTGAATGATTTGTTTTCTCCCCCCAGCTCCATGGCTACATGGAAAACAAGCCTCTGGGACTTCAGATCTTCATTGGGACAGCTGATGAGCGGATCCTTAAGCCACACGCCTTCTACCAGGTGCACCGAATCACGGGGAAAACTGTCACCACCACCAGCTATGAGAAGATTGTGGGCAACACCAAAGTCCTGGAGATCCCCCTGGAGCCAAAAAACAACATGAGGGCAACGTAAGGGCTGGTGGCTGGGTGGTTGGTCTTCATGGAGAAGTGAGCAGGGGACAGGTGGCAGGGATTTGGGAGAGGGGATTCTATGGAACTGATGGGAACAGCTGTTGATGACAGTCCTCAGTCTATGATCTGTCCACCCATTGTGATTTCTGTTTCAAATGTTTCTATTTTAAAAGTATCATAGTAAGTCAGGTACAGTGGCTCACGCCTGTAATCCTAGTGCTCTGGGAGGCCGGGGCAGGTGGATCACTTGAGATCAGGAATTTGAGACCAGCCCATCCAACAGGGTAAAACCTCATCTCTATTAAAAATACAAAAATTAGCTGGACGTGGTGGCGTGCACCTGTAGTTTCAGCTACTCTGGAGGCTGAGGCAGGAGAATCTCTTGAACCCAAAGGTCGGAGGTTGCAGTGAGCCGAGCTCACAGTGCTGCACTCTGACCTGGGTGACAGAGTGAGAATCTATCTGAAAAATTTTAAAAAAAGTAAAATATGTCAATATTTTCATGCGTTTTGGGAGGAAGAATAGTCATGAATCTTTGTATGACATTGCATGGGATCAGATTAAATTTACTTACATTTAAAAAATTGATTTGACCTAGAGAGATCATGAAGTAATGATGCAGAGAGGTCCAAATTCACAAGGCTGATATGCTTGTGGCTAAAGTTTGGGAACCGTTGCACTCATTTTGGGGTTAAAAAACATTTGGATGGGAAAATAAATTCAAACTTACAGAAATACTGCAAGAAGTATACAAGGAACTTTTGAATTTTGTTCCCTCAGATTTTCCAAGCGTTAACATACTTGACGTGTGTCCCGTCACTTTCTCTCTTGCCTCTCCATTTTTTCCTGAACTGTTGGAGAGGTAGTTGCAGACTCTATGCCCTTTTACTTTTAAATACTTCAGGATGCTTTTCCTAAGAACAAGGATGCTCTCATACACAACCACAGTGCATTTATTCGATTCAAGAGATTTCATGTTGATTCACTACTTTTACCGATTGAATAGTCCACCATCAATATTCCCCAGTTACATAGGGGTTTTCAGATATTTTTGAGTAGAAGCGTTGGCATGAAGAATCTCCCTAGAGAAGTAATTTTCACTGGGGAGTTGCTCTAATTGCTTTGTTAAGTGTTTTACCCCCACCTTGGTATACATTCCCGGCTGAAATGCTTATGTGGGTGTATGGCAGTTTCCCCCAGTGGCTGACTGTAGAATTGTTTTGGGTGCCTAAGGCAGCTTTGGGGGTGATCTTTCCTGCTCCTAAAGATAGTTGGTGACAACGGGGTTCTTAACCTCCTGGCAGCATCGACTGTGCGGGGATCTTGAAGCTTAGAAATGCCGACATTGAGCTGCGGAAAGGTGAGACGGACATTGGAAGAAAGAACACGCGGGTGAGGCTGGTTTTCCGAGTTCACATCCCAGAGTCCAGCGGCAGGACCGTGTCTTTGCAGACTGCATCTAACCCCATTGAGTGCTGTAAGTTGGGCCCTGGGGCCAGATCTTTCTCTGGAAAGCTAGGGCCCGTGTGCTTCCCCGCTGGGAGCAGGGTATTCTGGGGGAGGTACCCGGGGTGGTCTGCGGGCATGTGTGGGACCCACAAGGTTACGCTGGCCCGAGATGACCAGAGGGGCCAGAGACGAGCACATTGAAATGTTCTCTTGCTGCTTCTGTTTACTTCTGGAAGGTTTCATGGCCTCACAGGAAATTAAAAAATAATAGGGCCAATAAGTAGCCTATATCTTTGTTCAGAAGACTTGAAATGTGTAAATATCATTCTGGTCTTAAAAGGACAGATGCATTTGGAATGCATTAGCTGTACATGGTGTCCTTTTTTCTTTTCCTCCCTTATTCTTTCAGTAACAATAACAAACTACAGCAGCTTTCACTCATTGAGCTTCGACTCTGCTGGTCACAGTGCTAAGTGCTCAGCATGAATATTCACAGCAATCCCTGGCACTAGCTGGTGTCAGTGTGCCCGTTTTACAGATGGGGAGGTAGAGTCACAAGGGGGCAAGTTGTGCACACAACCAAAGAGTGGCAGGGTTAGGATTGGAACCGGGGCTTTTGCATGCAGGAGCCAGGCCCTGTGCCCCACACATAGCCCGTCTCTGTGTGTTGACTGAGGTCTGTTTTGTATCCTGCGCTGTGCCAGGGATTGGGGATCCATAGATGAGCAGAACACTTTCTCTGGCCTTAATGAGCTTACAGTCTGGAGAGGATAAGGACACCCAGACAGACGGTTGTATCATTGCAGAAAATATTCAGAATCTAATATGAAGTGACCAAGGTCAGCCATTTGGAAGGACACTGGGCAGAAACCTGGCATGTGTCTACCAGGTTTCAAAAGAAGTAGGAACTTTGAGCTCATTCTTTGGTACTTTATATTTAAGTGTAAAGTCTACCTATACTTTAACACGGTTTTGTAGTTAATTTTTGCAGTTAGATGTGACAACACTTATTATCTGCTTAGTGTTCAGAAGTTTAGAAGTTACTTTAAAAAGCATAAGGAAGAGGCTGGGCGCTGTGGCTCACGCCTGTAATCCCAGCACTTTGGGAGTCCTAGGGGGGCAGATCACTTGAGGTCAGGAGTTTGAGACCAGCCTGGCCAGCATGATGAAACTCTGTCTCTACTAAAAATAGAAAATTAGCCGGGCATGGTGGTGTGCACCTGCAGTCCCAGCTACTTGGGAGGCTGAGGCAAGAGAATCACTTGAATCCGGGAGGCGGAAGTTGCAGTGAGCTGAGATCATGCCGTTGCACTCCGGCCTGGGTGACAGAGTGAGACCCTGTCTCAAAAAAAAGCATAAAAATAAAAATATAAACATCATTCCAGAAACAAAAACCTTTTCAATTATTTTTTAGCCTCTTTCTTTTAAGAACATTTTGTTTTATGTTGTTATGATCATGTTCCATATTAAATTATGGTTCAGGAATTTTTCTTCCTTTTTGCTGGAGATTTTACCATAACTGGGTGTCACAAAATCAGTTCCTGCAGAGGCCAGGGAGGTGATGAAAATGAATGGGGTAGCTTGGGTGTTAGACATGGGGAGTCGTGGAGACTGGGGACATTCCCCAGCTAAATGTGCTGTTGCTACTCAACTGCAGCCGCTATTTCCACGTGGGAATGTAGACTCCATGTCATCAAGTATTTTGGTTATTTTATTATTTTATTTTTCTATCGAGGAGGAGCCTTGCTCTGTTGTCCAGCCTGGAGTGCTGTGGTGTGATCTCGGCTCACTGCAACTTCTACTTCCAGGGTTCAAGTGATTCTTTTGCCTCAGCCTTCCGAGTAGCTGGAATTACAGGCACCTGCTACCACACCTGGCTAATTTTCTGTATTTTTTAGTAGAGATGGGGTTTCGCCATGTTGGCCAGGCTGATCTCAAACTCCTGACCTTAGGTGATCCACCCAGCCAAGCCTCCCAAAGTGCTCACCCACCTCAGTTCCCAAGTAGGATTACAGGCATGAGCCACCGAGCCTGGCCTATTTTAAGTTCCAGGACACACGTGTAGGATCTGTGTGTTTGTTACATAGGTAAACATGTGCCATGGTGCTTTGCTGTGTATATCAAAGGGAGCTGGAAATCTTTTGGTTTTTAAAAATAAACCAAAAGATCTCCTGATTTAAAAAAAGGTAACAAAATCAAAATACTCTGTGGGTAAGAAAAAATCTGCAGATAGCTCCTGTTAATCAGAGGTAGTTTTAAGACTAACATGCAAAGGGAAAGCGTATTTTCTGCAGAAGAGGTTGGGAAAGACTGACCCTCATGATGAAAAGCCAGGAAGGAGAGAGAATGGTCCCTTCTTCGGGAGAGTGGCAAGAACTTGGTCTTGGTTGGTCTTTAGAAATGAATGAAGAGTCACTCTGATTTCTTTCAGACTTTGAGTCCAGACTGAAATTCTTGGGTCAGTCTCAATTGGTGATGAGTTTATGTTCTAGTCTTAGGAGAGAAAGGCCCAAAAGTAGGTAACCAGGGAAAACACATGTTGAAAACCAGTTTACTAGAAATAATGGAATTCCCCTACTCAGCTCAGCAGACCCCACTCCTGTCCACCAAATGCTGGTCATGATGGCTGCCCCACCCAGGTCTTGGTTTTGAACCTCTCAAGATGTTTTTGGAAGGAAACTTGCAGCGATTTGGGGTATTTTGAGCAGATAAGGTCTCCCCTTTCTGGCAAATGACTCACTTTCCAGGATGGGGCTGGGGGTTGTAGCAGGGTGGGGAAGAGGAGCCCCTGATCCTCTCTGTCTTTGGGTTTCTCAAGGCAACCTATCTTATGTCGATCTAAGACTTTGAGGATCATCACTTAACCACATGTACCTCCAGTGAGATCCTCAGGGTGTTAGAAAGCTGTTCGAATGTCGAAAATGGTTTTCTTTTTAAAAAGGCATTTGCCTGATTCACCTGCCGCCTTTTGACAGAGAAGGAAACCGAGACTTCTTGGTAAGGTGATTCACCTGTTTTTACTTGGTAGGTTGGAAAGTCAGAGTCTCCAACTTTCTGGTTCTATGAAATCCCTTCTTTTGGTTTTCCTAGCCGACCCTTTCTTGCAATAGCAAGCTGAGCTACCGGTTGGCCACTCTAGTTCTCACTAATAATTTTCTGTCATTTTTATTTACTTCTTTGTTCTGTTTCCGTAGATCAGTGCCTAGTAGGTCCATAAATATTTATTGACTGCTTGACTTACTGTATAATCCATAGGGAGGTAGTCAATAAATATATATTGGCAATTAGTCAATAACATGCATTGGCAGAATATTGTAAAATAAATTGTCAATGACTAATGACAGCATACCCTTAGACACTGTGGACTGACTAAGCCAGAGTCTCAATGACAGATAGAGTGAGTTGGTGAGAAAAACACTTTGTGGGCTGGTACTTGAGATGCCTTTTTTTTTTTTTTTTTTTTTTTTTTTTTTTTTTGAGACAGAGTCTCCCTCTTGTCGCCCAGGCCGGAGTACAGTGGCATGATCTCGGCTCACTGCAACCTCTGCCTCCTGGGTTCAAGCGATTCTTCTGCTTCAGTCTCCCAGGCAGCTGGGATTACAGGTGCCAGGCACTGTGCCCAGCTATTTTTTGTATTTTTAGTAGAGATGGGGTTTCACCATGTTGGCCAGGCTGGTCTCGAACTCCTGACTTTGTGATCCACCTGCCTTGGCCTCCCAAAGTGATGGGATTACAGGCATGAGCTACCTCACCTGGCTGGAGGTGCATTTTATGTACTGTCTTAGGGATCAAGGGTAAGTTTTCAGATGCTAACAGAAACAACATGAACCAACTACCAGAGGCTGTTCTTGGGAAGGTGGAGTGATTTGCTCGAAGCTCAGGTGGCTTATGTTTCTTTGCATGCCAGCTGGCCAGAGCCCCAGTCTCACTTTTGCACAGACTGGCACCCTTGTGTTTTGGTCTTCTGTTTCCACTAGGGCTTCAGCATTGCCGAGGAGATCCCTCCAGCTGCTCCCACTGCTCCTTTCCTTTTCTTGGGAAGACTGACTTGACCCTTCTCCAATCTGCCAGTCTCTGAATGCCACCCCCACTTCTTCCCACTCCATGTAGATAACCGCACTTCCCACTTCCCTGGGAGTATGGAAGAGATCAGGGGAACACCCCATCTTTCCCAACAACAAGCCTACCCATGACAGACGGCAGCTGCGGGGGCCTGCCCTCCCTTCGCCACTTGGCATGGAGCAGTTCCCCTCTCTTCCTGCTCAGCCTCCTTCCCCGCCTGAGCCCAGCCTCCTCGGTGTGATCAGCTTCAACTCCAGTTTCCCCGTAGGAGTAAAGCTGGTGCCTGCTTCCCTCTTATGTTAGTTGTCCTGACCAGTGACCATAAACCAGGTGGCTTGAAACAGCAGAAATAGATTCGTTCACGGTTCCGGAGGCCCGAAGCCTGAAATCAAGGTGTCGGCAGGGTTGGTTCCTGCTGGAGACTCAGGGGAGAAACTGCCTCTGCCATCCCTGCCAGCTTTTGGTGCCTGCTGGTCTCCCTGGCTCCCCGTGGCTTGTGGTTGTCATGCTCCAGGCTCTGCCTCTGTCTCCACGTGGCCTTTTCTGGGTCTCTGTGTGTGTCTTTTTCTGTTGCTTATGAGGACGCACCTACTGAATTCAGAGCTAATCCCGGGTGATCTCGTCTCCGTTCTTACCTTAATTATATCTGTAAGGACTCTGGTTCCAAATCAGGAACATTCCGAGGTTGTGGGTGGATGTGAAGTTTGCAGGGAGGAGGAGGCAGGTGAGGGGTACTGTGTAACTCACTACACTTCCTCAAATGCATTTCTTGGCTTCTCTTCCTGTCTGCTCCTGAGTTCTCAAATGCACTGGGATCTTTCTCTTTTAGGCTTTTGTCACATCCACCCAGAACATAGGTTCTCAAACTTGACTGGATGTTAGAATTACCTGGGAGTTGTATTAAAAAATACTGATGCCAGGCCAGGCATGGTGGCTCACGTCTGTAATCTCAGCGCTTTGGGAGGCTGAAACCAGAGGATCGCTTGAGCTCAGGAGTTGGAAGCTAGCCTGGCCAACATGGTGAAAACCATCTCAACGAAACAGTTAGCCAGGCTTGCTGGCGCACACCTGTAGTCCCAGCTACTTGGGGGCCTGAGGCGGGAGGATTGCTTGGACCCGGGAGGTCGAGGCTGCAGCGAGCCGAGATTGCACCGCTGTACTCCAGCTTGGGTGACAAAGTTAGACGCTGTTTCAGAAAAGGAAAAAAAAATACTGATGTTCTGGTCCCACCCTGGAGACCCTGAGTTGGTTGTCAGGATGTGACCTGGGCATTGGGGCTCTCAGAGGTCTCCCGGTGATTCTGATGTAGGGCAGACTTCGGGAGATGCTTATCTGAGCCCACCCCTCCCCATCCCTCAGTGGCGTGGCTAACCCCTCCTCATCCAAGACCCCTGTTTAGATGAGTCCTCGAGGAGGAAGCATTCCCTGACCCCACACGGCACGGGGTTCCCCGCTTTGTGCCCTGACAGCACAATTTACTTGTCAGGCTCTGTCCTATAAACACTAAACCAGGTGGTGTTGACCAGGGCTCAGCACGAGAGTGACAGTCTCTAGAATATATTTCCACTCTGCCCTGTGGGGAGAAAAGGGCTGCAATGAGACGGGAGATGTCCACAGGCACACGCCTGGCCCTGTGAGAACTTACCAGAACCTTTCCAGCCATGTCTCCAGGCATCTCTGCCCAAGCCCGCCGGGCTTGCTCCCTGCCCAGCAGATGGGCCTCTCTGCTCGGTGTATTTCAGAAAACACCTAAAGCAGTTTCACAGCGAGCGCTGCCGCTGTGACATTGACACAGAATGTCAATTCACTTGGTTCATTTTGCAGGGCTTGGGGGGTGGGTATGGGGTGTGGGTTAGAAAATGGATTTTCTCACATGCTCTTTTCCCTCTCTGCCTCTCTTTGTGACATATATATTTTTAACGGAGGTGTAATTAAGATAAAGTAGATTGCGCAGATTGTAAGTGTTCAGTGATTTTTGACAATCGCATATACCCACGTAACCACCACTCAAGACACAGAGCATTTCCTGCAGTCCTGAACGTTCCTGTGTCCCTTTAGCCAAGGCCTCCTTCTCAAGCCCACACACGGAGGCAGCTGCTGTTCTGATTTCTATCACTGCTGATTAATCTTCCCTGTTCTAGAACTTTATAGAAGGGAATGAATACAGTGTGTACCCTTCGGGGTCTGGCTGTTTTTGCTCAGCATGTTATTTTTGAGATCTGTCACTGCTGTGCTGTGGTTCAGTAGTGTGTTCCTATTTATTGCTGAGCTCTATTCAATTGCATGAATATAACAATGGTTTATTTACCATTGGTAGACATGTGGTCTGTTCCCAGGGCTTGAGTTTATGGATAAGGCTCCTATGAACATTCCTATTCAAGTCCTTTTGTGAACAAATGCTTTCATTTGTCTTGGGTAAATGACCTAGGAATGGACTTGCATGTATTTATTTACTTATTTTCAACATCAATTTCCACTCTGAACAAGAATGAATGAGAGTTCCAGTTGCTCTGCATCCTCACCAATATTTGGTATTGTCAGTCTTAAATGTTAGCCCTTCTAATGAGTGTAAAATGGGTTCTTGTTGTGGTTTTAATGTGCATTTCCCAAATGACTCATGATTCAAGTGCTTGCTGGCTATCTGTGTCTTTTTTATTTTATTTTTTTGAGACGGAGTCTTGCTCTTGGCCCCCAGCCTGGAGTGCAGTGGTACAATCTGGTCTCACTGCAACCTCCGCCTCCCAGCTTCAAGCGATTCTCCTGCCTCAGCTTCTGGAGTAGCTGAGATTACAGGTGCCCGCCACCATGCTCAGCTAATTTTTGTATTTTTAGTAGAGACAGGGTTTCACCATGTTGGCCAGGCTGGTCTTGAACTCCTGGCCCCAGGTAATCCACCCGCCTCTGCCTCCCAAAGTGCTGGGATTACGGGTATGAGCCACCATACCTGGCCTATGCATCTTCTTTGGTAAAGTGTCCATTCAACTCTTTGCCTATTTTTCAACTGTGTTATTTATATTTTTATTGTTAATATGCATCAGTTATTTATATATTCTGGATGTAAGTCCTTGTCAGATTTGTTTCGATTTTTCCCCTGTCTGTGGCTTACTTGTTTATTTTTAGGTAGTGTCTATTTTTTTGAGACAAAGTCCCATTCTTGTCACCCAGGCTGGAGTGCAATGGCACAATCTCGGCTCACTGCAACCTCTGTCCCCTGAGTTCAACTGATTCTTCTGCATCAGCCGCCTGAGTAGCTGGGATTACAGGCGCCTGCCACCACGCCTGGCTAATATTTGTATTTTTAGTAGATTTGGGGTTTCACCATATAGGACAGGCTGGTCTCAAACTCCTGACCTCAGGCGATCTGCCTGCCTTGGCCTCCCAAAGTGCTGGGATTACAGGTGTGAGCCACTGCGCCTGGCCCAGGTGGTGTCTTTTCTTGAACATCAATGTTTTATTTTGATGAAGCCAAATCTGTCGTTTTCTTTCTTCTGGGATTAGTGCTTTTTGCATTCTTCCAGGAAATCTCTGCCTCTCTGAAGGTAGCAAAGACATTCTCTTACATTTTCTTTCGGAAGCTTTTCGGTTCTGGTTTCAGGTCTGCGGCTATGATCCAATGCGGGTTGGTTTTCGTGTAGGATGTGGGGTAGGGTCCAGCTCCATTGTTTTCCCTATGGCAATTTAACTATTTCTTATGCCTTTTTTTCTGAAAGTGAAAGATTAGAAAACCTATGACCCTGATGCTTTCCGCACACCTTCCATTTCATCCCACGCTTCGCGCTCCTGGGTCAGGGTGGGGGTTGAGTGCTAATGCAGCATTGCTTCAGGAAACCCTAGAATTAGGGAGGCCCGGGCCGGACGTGGTGACTCATGCCTGGAATCTCAGCACGTTGAGGGACAGAAGTGGGCAGTTCAGTTGAGGTCAGGAGTTTGAGACCAGCCTGGCTAACTTGGCAAAACCCCGTCTCTAGTAAAAATACAAAAATTAGCTGGGTGTGGTAGTGCACGCCTGTTATCCCAGCTACTTGGGAGGCTGAGGCACAAGAATCACTTGAACCCGGGAGGCGGAGATTGCACCACTGCACTCCAACCTGGGCAACAGAGTGAGACTCCATCTCAAAACAAGAGAATTAGGGAGGCCGCAATGGCGTGCTGACTGTGCTTCGCTTTGTGAATCGGAAACGCTCATCTTGTTTACCTGTTCCTGCCGGAGGCGGAAATGACTCATGTCATTATTGTGGGCCTCCCAATATTTATTCTTTCAACCAAAAATACATTTGACACATGATATATACTGTTCCAGGGACTAGGGATACAGCACTGAACAAAACAAAGTCCCTGCCCTCACAAAGGTTACATTCTAGTGGGGAAAACAGACAGTCAACAAGCAAAGACAGCATTGAGAGCCAAGTGTCATGACAAAAATAACAAGGCCCACGGGCTGGTGGCTTGGGGTGTGGGAACAGCAGCGTCACCATGTCGGTCAGGCTGGTTAAATGCATGTGTGTCGTTCCCATCCGGGAAGGCCCCTGTGAGGATGGTGCTCGTTCACCTGGACCTGAGCGATTGGTCCAGGTGGAGGTACAGCCAGTACAAAGGCCCTGAGGCAGGGATGAGCTCAGGTCTCCAGGGAGGAGAAAGGCAGCTGGGGAAACCGTGTGAAGAGCTACAGGTGGGGTAAGGGGTCGGAGGTCTGAGCCCAAGCTAGGGAATTTGGATTTTATTCTAACTAAGATGGGAAGCCGTGGGTTCCAAGTAGGGGGCCGACATGACGTGATTTCTTTTTCTTTTTTTTTCTTTTTTTTGAGATGGAGTCTCACTTGGTTGCCCAGGCTGGAGTGCAGTGGTGTGATCTTGGCTCACTGCAACCTCCACCTCCCGGGTTCAAGTGATTCTCGTGCCTCAGCCTCCCAAGTAGCTGAGATTACAGGCGTGCACCAGCATGCCCGGCTAATTTTTGTATTTTTAGTAGAGATGGGGTTTCGCCATGTTGGTCAGGCTGGTCTCAAACTCCTGACCTCAGGAGATCCACCTGCCTCGGCCTCCCAAAGTGCTGGGATTACAGGCATGAGCCACTGCACTCAGCCATGATTTCTCTTTTAATATTCATTTAGCACACAGCCTAGCATGTAGTAGGTGCTAATTAATACCTGAAGGCAGAATGAAGGAAGAAAAAAGATGAGAGGGACAGGACAGGGAAGAGGTGAAGAGAAATGAACAATGATTAATCACTCACTGTGCTTCAAGCACCTTCTGTATTGTGGCTGGGTCAGCATGAGAACAGGCTGGAAAAACTGTAGCACGGAGAAGTGAGCTTGCCCGTGGCCATCCTGCTAGTGAGGGGTCAAGCCAGCGGTGACACATCGCATCCCACCGAGCCGCAGGGCATCAAGGCTGAGCTCCATATGGAGTGATAGGTTAATTCCAGCTAGAAACCCAAAGGGCGGCATCATCTCATTATAAATCAGAAACCAGTTCAGGGGCCTCTAGGGGGCTGTGGACACCTGCCTGCTCCCCTGCCACTCCCGACCGGGACTAGATTGTCTCCCTCAAGATCCTGTAGCAGTGAATCTTGGATGAAACTGGAGCATTGAGCAGAGAGCAGGCTGGCCAGGCCTTTGTCTGCCTCTGCTCTCCAAGACAAGTGACCAAGAAACCCTATTTTAGAAATGCCAGGAAACCCCATGATGGGGAGAAGCAGTTTAGCGTGGTGGTTAGGAGTGTGGGCTCTGGAGCAGGCAGCGTGGGTTCAAATCCTGCCTCTGCCACCTACTGGCTGGGGAAGTTACTTAAATACTCCATGCCTCAGTTTCCCCATCTGTAACATGGGGAGAAGTACCTCCTTCGGGATGGTGGCTAAATGTGTGTGTGCCTCACACAGTAAGTGTCAGCGTGATCCCACAGGGAAACTCAAGTGCCTCCCTTGTGGTGGCCATTGTGGATGGATCTCATTGTCTTGGATCCATCATTGTCTTGGATCTCTGCAGCCCTCCCGTAGTTCTGCAAAGCAGGCTTTCCATACCCCAGCTGCCACCCTGCCACTCAGGAGTCTGAAGCCCAGGCAGCAGTAGGCAGGTGTGAGATTCGAGCAAACATTCATTGTTCCAGGTGGGCAGACAGCCTGCCACACACCCTGCTGCTAGGAAGGAACGCAGATAGTGATCTGGCCAGTGGCGTGGGCCGGCTGATGAGTGGAGGCAAGTTGTTTCTTTGGAAAGCCCAGGATTGGGGTGGCTTCTCTGCTGATTGAAATAGTTACCTGCCCGGCCCTTTACTGGGCTAGTTATGAGGGAGCTGGGAAGGCAGAGCGCCCTTATGAACACCTATGGTGTGCCTACAGATACACTTAGGTCAGTTCATTTCCAGGCTCATCATAACCTCAGAAGGTCCCTCGTAAACGCTTGCTCAGTTCATTTGTTCAGAAGCCTTTACTACATGCCAGTGATGGAGGCACAGGAAAGTGCCGTGGTGGGGCGTGTGCGCTTGCAGGCTGAGGCTCTGAAGGATACGCGACTTGCTGCAGTCCCGCGGCTGGCAAGGCAGGGGCAGAGCTGGGTGAAAGCCGTGCTCTTTTCTCCATCAAGGCTGCCTGGGTTCCTGAGATCCAGCGCTCCTCAGGGTTGGCTGATAAGCTCTGGATCAGTAAGAATATTCGCACTGGATCTGGGAATATTCTGAAGGGGTGCCTGTTAGTACATTGGCGTGGTAGAGTGAGGATCTGACGGGAGGAAGCACAGCAGCTCTGCTCTACCTGATGTCCTGTGGAGCGGATGAGAGAGAAGGTCTCCAGGAGGGGCCCCACACTGAGGTCCACAGCTAGAGCTGTGTTTTTCTTGAGCTGGAGTCTTGCTTTGTCACCCAGGCTAGAGTGCAGTGACGCGATCTCAGCTCACTGCAACCTCTGCCTCATGAGTTCCAGTGATTCTCCTGCCTCAGCCTCCCGAGTAGCTGGGATTACAGATGTGTGCCATCGCACCCGGCTAATTTTTGTATGTTTTAGTAGAGACAGGGTTTCACCATATTGGTCAGGCTGGTCTTGAACTCCTGACCTCCTGATCCGCCCACCTTGACCTCCCAATGTGCTGGGATAAAGGCATGAGCCACCACCTTTACCCTACATACATGATGCCTTCAAAGTTTTGGCTGACATCAAATGTGCAAAGAAAGGATATACTTTAACAAAGGAAGCCTCTTACAGAGAGGTTGATTTGCCCATCCCTTTATAAAAGGATAAAGAAAATAAATTCTCATTTACCTGTCCTCCTTATAAGGACAACAGGCCGAACTTTGTCACTCACTGTGTGTCCCATGCATTTGCGCACATCAGACCCCACTCCCTTGCTGTGGACCATAGTGGCTCCCTCAGAGAGGTGAGCCCCACAGGAAGGGAGACTTTGGTTCCCCTCCCTTCTCCCACTTCCCAGGGAAGACCCGGGGAGCGGCCAGAGTGGAGGCTGAGGGGGCTGTCTGCTGGCCCTGCTCACAGTCTCTCCCGGGAGATGCCTGAGTTAGCAGCGCATTCTGGGCCAAGCCAGGCCCAGCCAGACCCAGCCAGACCAGGCGCATGGCCAAGGATGGGGCCTGATACAGAGACAAGAAGGGCTTATAGCATTTGGAGCGCCGAGGCCAGGGTTGCTCAGTGCTCGGGCCAGAGTGATGACCAATGGGAGGACCCTTCTTGCTTGGGCTGGCTGGTCGCTTTCCCATGAAGTCCTCCATTTCACTGCAGAGGGGGCCCATGGGGTAGTGGACTCCCACACTGTCGGTCCAGATTCTGCCTTTGCGTTTGTTGTGAGCTCCCAGGCTTGTTCCTTCTCCTCTGGGAGCATCTGTGTCTTCAACTCAACCATGGGAGTGATTCCTGCTTTGGGCCTCATGAAGTTTAGCAATAAAAATAAACACAGCTAACATTCATTCAGTGCTGATGAGATGCCACGCAGTTCATGCATTAGCTCATTTAATCTGCAGGCAGCCCAGTCAGGTGAGTGCTGTGATTATTCCCATTTTATAAGTGGAAAATAGAGGCAAAGAAATTAAGTGACTTGCTTAAAGTCCCAAAATTAGAATGTTACTTTTACCAACGAACCCTAAATTGCTTCGTGGTGTGGGTGTTTTATAATATTAAAAAATGTGTATATGATGTGCCTGCAGTTG
>NW_016107539.1:865560-875618 GCF_001604975.1 Cebus imitator | reverse complement strand
GCCTGACAAGTCACCTGGAAAGATTGTTACGATGCAAATGTCTGGCCTCTGCCCTAGAGATTTGGGCATAGTGGGTCAAGCATGTGGCTTCTGCATTTTTATCTGGCACCTTCTGACCCTGGGTTGGTAGGGAAGATTCTGCTGTAGGAAGATTCTGCTGACCAATGTTAATTAAGCCAGACACGCTTTTGATGAACTCGTTTCATCCTCCTGTGACCTGTCAAGTGGGCCTATTAACAGCCCCATTTTACAGATGGGAAGACTGAGGCTCGAAGCTATGAAAATCCCTACAGGGATCACCCAGGGGGTGTCCAACACTACAGCCTTCACCAAGGGCAGGTGCTGCCCGTCACTGAAGCTGAGCCCTGAGCATCTGTCTTCTCCTGTCTAGATCGGAGTAATAGTGTCTTCCTTGCTGTGGGGCTATGATTTAAGGGTTTAAACAAATAATATGTTTTGAAACAAAGTTAAAAAAAAAAGAATATGTTTTGAAAATAGCAAGAAAAAGAGGGGCATTTTTGAAAGTCAATGATAGCAAAGATTGTAATGTCTTGAGCTGTTACTGTGTGCCAGCTGCAGGTGCTAGCCATGGGCTGGTGTGCCTTATATAGGATGTTTTCTCATATTGTGATAAAATATACATGAAATTTACCATTTTAACTTTTTTAAAGTATACAGTTCAGTGTATAAAGTACATTTGTAATATTATTGCAACTACCACTACTCTGTAGTTGCAGAATTTTTTTTGTTTGTTTGTTTGAGGCAGAGTCTTGCTTTGTCACCCAGGCTGGAGTGCAGTAGTGTGGTCTCGGCTCACTGCAACCTCCGCCTCCTGGGTTCAAGCGATTCTCCTGCCTCAGTCACCTGAGTAGGTGAGATTACAGGTGCACGCCACCATGCCCGGCTAGTTTTTTTTATTTTTTAATAGAGATAGGGTTTAACCATATTAGTCAGGCTGGTCTTGAACTCCTGACCTCAGGCGATCCACCCACCCTGGACTTTCAAAATGTTGGGATTACAGATGTGAGCCACAGCACCTGGCCTGCAGAACTTTATCACCATAAAAAGAAATACCTCACACCTTAGCAGCCGCTGCCCAATCTCCACCCCCAGCAAGCCGCAGTGTGTTCTCCATCTCTCTGCATCAACCTGTTCTGGCTGTTTTACATAAATGGGATCGAATGCTATGGGTCCTTTTGTGTCTGGCTCCTTTTACTTTGCTTGATGGTTTCAAAGTCCATCCATGTCACGGCATGGAATCAGCACTTCATTTCTTTTCGTGGCTGAGTAATATTCTGCATGGATATACCATGCTTTATCCATGTATCCATGGATGACCGTTTGGGTTGATATTTGATATTTTACCATCCATGTGCTGACTGCGTCCATATATTTATACACAGGATCTTGTACTGCTTGAAGCGGACTCATGAGGGCAGGTATTGTTATGACTTTACAGAGGAGGCATCTGGGACTCTGAGAGGTGAAGTGGCTTGCCCAGGGTCACAGAGCAGGGATGGCAGATGTAGGGCTGAAAACCATGGCTTTCTGACCCTGGAGCCCAAGCAGTTAATGATGTATTCTCTTGCCGCTCCCAGGGACCTGTATTACCCTACAGCAGTGGTACCGCAGATCAAACCTGGCTGTGGCCTGCTGGAATCATTTGAAGATTTTTTTTTAAAGATAAAACTGATGCTGGAGCCCTATCCTCAGACCATTTAAGTCAGAATCTCTAGAACAGCTGTTTCCAAGCAGGGATGATTTTGCACCCTCTTCCCCAGGGCATATCCCGTCATGTCTGCAGATAATCTTGGTTGTTGAGGGAGGGGGGGAGTGGGGTCCTCCTGGCATCCGATAGGTGGAACCCAGGGATGCTGCTAAACATTGTACAGGACACCGCCTGCCTGCTGACGACAAAGAATTATCCTGCTCCAAATGGCAAAAGTGCCAAGGTTGAGAAGCCTTGCTTTAGAATTGGGCCCTGGGCCAGACACAGTGGCTCATGCCTATAATCCCAGCACTTTGGGAGGCTGAGGCAGGCAGATTGCTTGAACCCAGGAGTTCAAGACAAGCCTGAGCAACATGGCAAGACCTTGTCTCTACAAAAATTATCAGGATGTGGTGGTACACGCCTGTGGTGCCAGCTACTTGGGAGGCTGAGGTGGGAGGATCACTTGAGCCCAGGAGGCGGAGGCTGCAGTGAGCCATGATGCAACCACTGTACTCCTGCTTGGGCGACAGAGCAAGACTGTGCCTTAAAAAAAAAAAGAGAGGGAGGGCCTGGGTGTCAGTATATATATATGTTATATAAATATAAATATATAATATATATATTTTATATATATAATATGTATATTTATATATTTATAATATATATAATATATATTATACATATATTTATTGTGTATATATATAATATATATATATTTTTTGAGACGGAGTCTCACACTGTTGCCCAGGCTGGAGTGCAATGGCACAATCTTGGCTCACTGCAACCTCTGCCTCCCAGGTTTAAGTGATTCTCTTGCCTCAGCCTCCTGAGTAGCTGGGATCACAGGTGACCGTCACCAAGCCCAGCTAATTTTTTGTATTTTTTTAGTAGAGACAGGGTTTCACTGTGTTGGCCAGGCTGGTCTCAAACTCCTGGCCTCAGGTGATCCACCCACGTCAGCCTCCCAAAGTGCTGGGATTACAGGTGTGAGCCGCTGCGCCCTGCCAGGTGTATTTTTAACTTCCCGTTCTAATTGGCCAGGGCTAAGCAGTGCTTCTCAAACGTGATAGTGCACAAGCATCACATGCGTTCCTTGTTAAACTGCAGATCTGGGCTCGGTAGGTCTGAGGTGGGGCCTGAGGTGTACTGTGTGTCTAACAAGCTTTCCATTGATGTCAACGCCCCTGGCCCACACTTTGAGTTGTGAGACTAGAATATAGCTAATGGCCTATAGGCAGCTGGACTGGACTGTGACTGTTTTCTCTTTTTGCAATCTCTTTAAATTTTCATTAAAAAGTTTTCTTCAGGTCGGGAGGTAGGAAATGCAGACTTTGCAAAGGCTGGATCTGTTGGTTGCTGAGACTGTGAGGCTTTGAAGGGAGAGGCAGTGAGGCTGCCGCAGGAAAGACAGGAGTTGTGTTCACAGCATTGTGCGGTGATTCACAGCCCAACTGTCCGTGCCAACCTCCCGCCCAGCGCTGGGAGCTTGCAGCCCCTTCCACTGCCCAGCCCTCCTGGCTGCAAGCCCTGGGCTGGCTTCCCCAGTAGCGATGACTCAGGCTTTCCACCTGTAAAATGGGCGGGAGGCTCTTGCCACGGCCCCACCCAGCCCCGGGGCCGAAAGCCCCCAGCTGCTCCCCAGTTTCATCAAAGGCAGATCTTCAAAGCCGGGGACTTGCTGCTGTTCTTGCTGCTAATAAATCTCGATTTGTGGCAGCTCGGTTAGGAAGTCATCACAAAACTTTGATATTGAAAGAAGGGATTAATAACCCAGCCCACGTGGAAGAGAGTAGCAGCTTCTGCGGAGAGGTCTTTGTCATCTATCCTTGTAGCCAGCAGCCCCTGGGCAGCGCTGGCAGGTGGGTCTCTGGGAACAGAGGGTGCCTGGGCTGAGCTGGGGATGGGAAAAGCCATCGGCGGATTTGTTTGAGTCGTTGCTGGGTAGCACTTTCAAGGTGGAGAATCTGGAAGCCTCCGGCTGGTTCGTGGCAACTCCTGAAATGTTGCCAAATGCATTGTTGCTCCGTCATGTGGTTCCAGCAGATGCAGGGGGACGCCGGCGGCCTGGAGGCCCGGGCAAGGCGGGAGGGAAGGGTTAGAACTGGGCCGCGGGCCTCACGCGGTTGCTGCCCAGGCTCCCGGATGGGGAGGTCCTCAGGTTCCTGGCATGGAAGGGGCTGGCTCTCTGCCCAGTTCTTTGGGCTTCAGGAGGAATGCCAAGAGCTCAGACTGACTCACCCCCGGGGGTGGGCCCAGCCTCTTGGCCCACGCTGGAAGGAGAGAGGCCTGAGGAGGCGGGCCCTGGCTCTGGCTGGGAGCTGCTGCTTGCCGGCTCTGGGAAGGTGGCTGGAGCAGGTCTTCATTCTTTTCTGCAGCCTGCCTTCTGCAATAATGGGTGGCTGGCTGGTTAGCCTAAGAGATTGGGCTCTGGAGCTAGAGAAACCTGTTTTTGACGGTTCAGATCTAAGCTTCACCATGTACCCTCGGCTAAGTGGTGACCTCATTTTCCTTAGCTTTGCTTTTCTCCCCAGTTAAATGCGAATCATTTTAATACTTCCTTCCTCAGAGGGTTGCAGTGAGCATTCAAGTATAGCACCCTGGTTTAGCGCTTAGCAGAGGCCTGTCCTATTCTTCCATTTTTCATTTATTACAAATATAGATGAGGACACAGATAATATAGATGTACTGAGAATACGTATTGGGAAATACAGACATGTCCATATCCATCCACTCACGCGTCCACCCACCCACCCACCCACCTGTCCATCCACTCATCTATCCACCTGCCCACTCACCCACCACTAAGTCCTCCTCCTAGGTTCTTGGCACCATGGGCTTACAGCAGTTCCCGAAAGCAAAGCCCGTCCTTCCTGGGCTTACATGCTGGGGGAAAGATGAAGGAATATAAACCAGTACAAGCTACATGTAATGTATCTGAAAGTGAAAAGCTCTTTGGAGAAAAGCAAAGTAGGACAGAGAAAGCCAAGGTGACAGAGAATGAGAGAGAGGGAACAGGGCTGGGTGCTGTTGCTTTGCCTGTGGGAACAGGTGGAGCGGGTTAAACAAGCCTCAGGGGTGACAGCTGAGTAGAGACCTGCAGGAAGTAGAGGAGGAGCCATGCAGGTACTGGGGAAGAGAGACACTAACAGGGGCAGATGCTCAAAGGTAGGAGTGTACTGAGTCTATCTGAGAGACAGAATGTTCTAGAAGTGTGGCTGGAGCAGAATGAATGAGGGAGAGTTCTAGAAAAGGACATCTAGAAAAGGTAGATCATGGATGTCTTAAAGACTATATTAAGTATCATGCATGAATTCCAAAGTCAATATATCTGAACCCTTCAGGTACAATATCTTAAGTTTAGCATACATGATGCCTTCAAGTTTTGGCTGACATCAAATGTACAAAGAAAGGATATACTTTAACAAAGGAAATCTCTGATAAAGAAGTTTATTTGCCTGTCCCTTTGTAAAAGGATAAAGAAAATAAATTCTCATTTACCTGTCCTCCTTATAAGGACAACAGGCAGCCTCTGGCTTCCTATAAGGAGAACAGGCCTCTGTCCCTTGATTCATGAAAATGAAATGTGTTGTTAGGAGAAAATTAGCTCAAATGACTTAGAGAGCTTTCACAAGGCATAACATTTGTACGGTCATCGATTGTTAAGGGTGATGGTTCTACATTTTAGATAACAGGTGACACAGGTGGACAGAGCATGTCATATCTCAGTACCATGAAATCAGACCTCCGCATGTGAGCAGACATCTCCCTCATCACAGTGACCTTTCTCTTTTGCTTGCAGCCCAGCGATCTGCCCACGAGCTACCCATGGTTGAAAGACAAGACACGGACAGCTGCCTGGTCTATGGCGGCCAGCAAATGATCCTCACGGGGCAGAACTTCACGGCTGAGTCCAAAGTTGTGTTTACTGAGAAGACCACAGGTTGGTGGATGTTGGAGCTCTTTCTCTGTCCCCTAGAACCAGACAAAAGTGATCATCTCTTTCTTCCACATGACATTGGTTTGGGGGGCGTAGATCCTACCATCCAGTTTTATACCCTGCTCTTTTTACTTAATGCGTCTCCAGGGATTGTGATGGCCACACTGTTCACCACTGTATGAATGTGCCATTCTACATTTTAACTCATTCTAGGTCGTTTTGACGGCTACTAATCCCACCCTCAACCCTTTTTAAAAAATTACTTTTTTCACATAAGGAAGGACATTTTAAAAACTTTTTGCTCTTATCAAGAAGGGAGGCCGAACAGAATGGTGATAAAGCATGCATGAAAAAAAAAAAAAAAAAGCATGCATGCTCTGGCCCTGGATATCTTGGGTTCTGATCTGGCTTTGTAACCTGCTTGCCCTGTGATCTGAGACAGATTACCTAACCTTTCTGTGCCTTAATTTCCTCATGTACAAAATGATACTAACAAGATTCCTTACCCTATAGAGTTGTCATAAAGATTAAATGAGCTAGTACATGTCAAGTAATTATAATAGCACCAAGTACAGTGTAAGTCAATTAATATTGGCTACCTGGATTTTTATTATAAGCAGTTCTGCAGTTAATCATCTTAGACCTCTAGGATTAATCTTCTTGTACATGAATATTGTATCTTTTTTTAGTTTATTTAGGGTTTATTCTTAGCAGTGGAATTTTGGACAGTCATTCTGAGGATTTAAATATATATATTGCTAAATTACCTTCCAGAAATCTACAAATTGAAATTTCCATCATGTCAGTAATAGTTTCACCCCATCCCAGAAATGCTATTTTTAAAAAATTAAGTTCTATGTTGCTTTTCTTTGCTATGAGAGGCTTAGCATTTTGTTTCTTCACCATGTGTATTCTTTCTCTGGTGCACTGGTGATGTCTTTTTTCAGTGGGTATGTGGTAAAAAAGATGCTGATCTCAAGTAGGAAAGTATCAGCTTAAGCAATAATTGATGAAACAAATGTATTGTTAGAAGGAAATTCGCTCAAATAACTTGGGACACTTATTTTGGATACTAGGAACAATTTTTTTTTTTTTCCTTAACTGACATGATTTCAGTAGGTTAGTTCAAAGGGGCATTGAGGTTTGCCTGTTTGTTTATTGTCTTTAGAACAGTCCGAGAATATAACAGGTGAGTTGTCCAGTTGGAAGGACTGTGCCCTGCACAAGGGCACCTCCTCTGAGGGCTGCCATTCAAATTGGATGCATCATCAGTTTACACATTAGTAAGGCAACTTCTGGCAGGTGGAAGCAGACTGTCTTAGGCAAAGCGTGCTTCTTCCAATCTCACACAAAGCCTCCTTCTGGGATGGGCTGGATGTGTGACCAGGGTGTGATAACTGCATTCTCACAGTTGGAAGCATAACAGGAGGCAGAATTGATTTGAAAAGGGTTTGATGATGCCATGGCAAAAAAAAAAAAAAAAAAATACAAAAAAGGTATTACGTAACGCTGTGGCACTGGGGAAGGTGGGCTGATAGTTTCAGGATGATTCAGGCACTTTACATTTATTGTGCACTTTATTTCTATGATTTTGACATTGTAATATATAATAAAATAATTATACAGCTCACCATCATGTAGAATCAATGGGAGCCCTGAGCTTGTTTTCCTGCAACTAGACAGTCCCATCTGGGGGTGATGGGAGACCGTGACAGATCATCAGGCATGAGATTCTCATAAGGACGATGCAGCCGAGATCCCACGCATGCGCAGTTCACAGTAGGGGTTGTGCTCCACTGAGAATCTAATGCCGTGCTCATTTGACAGGAGGCGGAGCTCAGGCGATCATTCGAGTGATGGGGAGTGGCTGTCAATACAGGCGAAGCTTCGCTCACTCACCTGTCACTCACCTCCTGCATGTGGTCAGTAACAGTCTGTGGCCCAGGGTTGAAGAGCGCCCTGGACTACACCACATTCATAGCCTCAGCATTACTGACAGTTTGGCCAGATCGTCACCGTGGGGTTCTGTCCTGGGCACTGTAGGATGTTCGTCAGCATTGCTGACCTCCACCCTCTTGGTGCCAGTAGCACTGCCCCAGCCGTGACAATCAAAAATGTCTCCAGACCTTGCCAAATTTGCTCTAGGGTTCAGTATTGCCCCTGGTCAAGTACCACTGGTCCACGGTCTAGAAATTTTCAGGAAAGACAAGGAAAGGAAAAGAAGAGCATGAGGAAGAGGCAGAATCAGGGTCACCTTGAGCCTTCCGCTGTGCGGCTCAGCAGTGCAGTCTCAGCAGCTGATTGTCAGAATGCTTGCACATCTGCCCCGGGGCCACCCTGCAAAGTGGGCTGCAGGGAGGAGGCCTGGCCTCTGCTTGCTTGGCCTCGAAGGACCGACCCAGCCACACGGAGCTCTGTTCCCTGAGTGGTCTCTATTTACACTGAAATCTTTTTGTATATATACTTTTAATCCTTTTTTTTTTTAAAAGAAAATATTTTGAGACAGACTGGCTCTGTCACCCAGATTGGAGCACAGCAGCACGACCATAGCTCACTGTAGCCTCGATCTCTTGGGCTCAAGTGATCCTCCCATCTCAGCCTCCCAAGTAGCTGGGACTATAGATGCGCTCCACTGTGCTTAGCTAGTTTTTAAAACTTTTCGTAGGGACATGGTCTTGCTCTGTTGCCCATGCTGGTCTCAAAGTCCTGGGATCAGGTGGTCCTCTTGCTTCAGCCTCCCAAAGTGCTGAGATTACAGGCATGAGCCACTGTGCCCAGTCTAATCCTGTTTTTTAAATATCAAGACAGCATGAACATTTGTTCAGGTATTTAATACATATTCTTTGAGAACCTGATTTTATTTGTTTTGTTTGTTGAGACAGAGTCTCACTCTGTCACCCAGGCTGGAGTGCAGTGGTACGATCTTAGCTCACTGCAACCTCCACCTCCCAGGTTCAAGGTCATTCTTCTGTCTCAGCCTCCTGAGTAGCTGGGATTACAGGCATGTGCCACGACACCTGGCTAATTTTTGTATTTTTAGTAGATAGGGGATTTTACCATGTTGGCCAGGCTGATCTCGAACTCCTGACCTCAGATGATCCATCTGCCTTGGCCTCCCAAAGTGCTGAAATTACAGGCATGAGCCGCTGCACCTGGCCCGAGAACCTGGTGTTAAATGGATGCATTGCATTCTATCATGTTGGGTACTTGATTGAACCATTACCTTTTATTGGGCATTAGAATCACTAGAGTTCACTATGTTGAACTCATTGTGTTGCCCAGGAGTTTAAGGCCAGCCTGGACAACATAGTGAGACCCCATTTCAAAAAACAACAACCAACATCCCATGAGCACTAAGTGCGTGCTGCTCATTTACGTATTTAACTCTAGGAAGGAAAGCTTGTGTTCAAAACCCAGTGCCACTACTTTCTAGCCATATGACTTTGGGTGAGTTACTTAGCCACCCTGGGCAGTGGTTTCCTCATCTGTATATTGAGGACGAAGACAGTCCTGCCCATACACTGGTCCTGAGATTAAGAGTTACATGGGTTAAGTACTTAGAACAGTGCCTGCACAGAGTAAGTTGTTCAATAAATATAAGTGAATACTTCTTGATATTGCTTTTGCCTAAGGTTAAGGTCTTTGTATGGTATAATGGATTTAAGAGATGCATGTTTCTTTTTTTTTAATTTTTTCTTAAGACAGAGTCTCACTCTGTCACCCAGGCTGGAGTGCAGTGGCATAGTCTCGGCTCATTGCAAACTCTGTCTCCTGGTTTCAAGCGATTCTCCTGCCTCAGCCTCCCGAGTGGCTGGAACTACAGCTGTGCACCACCATGCCCGGCTAATTTTTGTATTTTTAGTAGAGACGGGGTTTCACCATGTTGGCCAGGATGGTTTTGAACTCTTGACCTCATCATCCGCCCGCCTCGGCCTCCCAAAGTGCTGGGATTGCAGGCGTGAGTCACTGTGCCCGGCCTAAGAGGTGTATTTTTAAGTATCTTGATATACTCTGGGGGAGGCTAACTTTTCAGGTGATGGACCAACATAAAATACTCTGTACAACAAGAATTTGCTAGGTTCTCATGAGTCAGAGACCAAACTGATGTGGCTAGGGTAGAGGCTAGTTAACACCAGCAAATACGTTTGGATGATTAGGAAGAGGTCAGAACAGAGTTCTCCCAGAGCCAGGTAGAGACATGGCCTTGGTTTGGTCTGGTCATGGGTAAGATAAGAGAGAGTCACAGTGGCTTCTTGAGCAAGGGAGTGGCATGAAATGTAAATGACCAAGTAAGCATGTCCTCTCCAGCGTTGATGCATCTCCAGTACCAGGAAACCACCCTGCTGGCTGCCTTCTGACCTTCACAAGAAGCAAACGGCCTTAAAGTATTTTATTGGGGGAGGAAAAATG
>NW_016107539.1:862726-865200 GCF_001604975.1 Cebus imitator | reverse complement strand
AAAAAAAAGATGAATACTTCTTACTCGCGCCTAGTTGACAGTGCCTCCGTGGGGAGGGGGCTTGCTGATGGAACTGTGCAGGGAATTGTTTGGGGCTGGATTCAACTCGAGTTCCTTATGGAGTTAGGAGCCAGCCAGTTTAAAGCACTGAGTTTAATTACTCTGAAGCTACCCAAGGAAATCAGTGAAGCATTTGTGGAATGAATGATGAATGGCATTTATTCTGTAGCTTCTGTTCTCTCGGTTTTGGAAGAAATTTCACATTTACCTCTTGAAGGCAGGAAAACACAGAGCCTGTTTCAACTGTGAAAAGTTGGCTGTTAAGAGCAAGAGGAGGAATCACAGCTCCTATTATTGGCAGTGTCTGCAGGCGGCCCTGTGCCTGCCACTTGCCATGTGTGGTCTCATCTAAGCTGGCACCTGTGGGAGGCAGACAGCGAAGCTTGGAGAATCCAGGGGGCTTCTCCACGGGTGATATTCAGCACTGACCTGTCGTTCAACGTCTTTGGGCCTCAGCTTCCCTGTCTGTAAAATGAGATAGTGACAGTCTTTCCTTCCTAGAGTTAACTATGTAAATGAGCAGTGTGTAGTTAGTATTCATGGGATATTGGCTGTTATTTTTTGAAATGGCTTTCATTGTATTGCCCAGGCTGGCCTTGAACTCCTGGGCAACATAATGAGTTCAACATAGTGGACTCCAGCAATCCTCCTGCCTCAGCCTCCTGAGTATTTGGGACTACAGGTGTGTGCTTTTGTCATTATTTGCATGGTTTTCCAGACTCACTGCTCAGGACAGAGTCATCATTCAGTTGATACACACTGCCCAGGTGCTGGCCTAGGCTGGGTGAGATTTAGGGGGCCGTAACCCACAGTGGTCACCAGCAGAGCTCTGAGGTTGGATGCCCTGGGTTCAAATCCCTGATCTGCATGTAGTAGCTGTGTCATTCTGGGTAAGTCACTTCACCTCTCTGAGCTGACATTTCCTGTTCTGTAAAATACAGATGATGATTAACTTCTATTGGGAGGCGAGATTAAATGAGATTATACAGGTTGAGTGCTTTGCATAGGGCTTGGCAAATTGAACATGCTCATTAGATGTTAGCTTTTTTATTATATTTTGGCTGTGGAAAGACAAAGACAAGTAAGGCTTTATCTCATGGAACCGAGAGACATTAGAAAACAGTAATGAGTACTAATAAGGAACTATGGACCAGGCCTTATTCTAAGTACTTTGTATGTGCTAACTAATCTAACGCCTCATAGGAGCCTTACAAGGTGGACTACTGTTTTCTCAATTTTACCGATGAGAAACTGAGCACAGAGAGGTTAAGTAACTTAGTGAAGATCACACAGCTGGTAAAGGGCAGTGGTGGGATTTGACCCCAGACAGCCTGGCTCTAGGCCTCACACCTTGGACTCTGCTGTTCTATACTTAGAACCAGGTAAATTTTGCATGAAGACCCTTTGGCTGCTCTGAGCCACAGACTTAAACCATTTTGTGGTGATAAAGGCCCTGAAATTAGCCACCCTACCCATCTGGGCAGCAGGTTGAATTCTCCAGTGTGTTTCTGGCATCAAGCAGATACTTTTCTGACCCTTTCATGCCTAACTGAAGAATCCCAGGTGAATGCAGTTCCTGGATTAATGACAGACAGTCAGGGGTGTCAGAGACACAGTGGGCTTCCCTGCGGAGGGTGTCTGGCTCTGAGGGCTCTCTGCAGAGACCGGGCTTGCCTTGGATTCGCCGGTCCTGCTCTTTTGACCCCAAGAGCTCACCTCCCAGCCCGGGCCGCCTTCTGCAGGGGGAATCCCTGTTGCTCAACTTCTTTTTTCCAAAACTCATCCCCGTTCCCATCTCCATGGACATTTGGCCAGCAAGGGCTCCGCGGGGCGGGGCGGAACAGTTGAAGTTTTCCAAGGAAGGGGAATCCCAGCTGTTTCTCACATTAAGGAAAGGTGACAGCCTCCTGGGCTAATCTTAGCCCCGAGTTTGGTCATCGGCACCACCGGCTCCAACGTTCTTTTTATAGCTGCCGACTAAAATGGAATTGGCAATTTCCACTCCAGCAAGATGACAAATTGGAGAGCGGTGGAAAACAGCAGGAGAGGGCAGCGTGGTGTTCCCGAAGTTAGAAGCTCGGTGTTTTGGAAAATGGCCTCTTATTTATAGCAGCAATAATAATAATGATGATTATATTATTTGTATTACTATTTTTGATTATTTTTGTGACTTTCAAGAGCCTGTGTGATCTGGCTCCTGCCCGTCTCTCTGACCTCAGCTTTTTTTGCCTCTCTCTCTCTGCCACTTGGCCATAGCAACACCTGGCTTCTCTCTGTCCTCAAACACCCCGAGCCCGTTTCTGTCTCAGGACCTTGGCTTTCGCAGTTTGCTCTTAGGATGTTACTCCACCGTTTCTTGTTTTTTTTTTTTTTTTTTTTTTTTTTTTTTTAATTGAGACAAAGTATCGCCCTGT
>NW_016107539.1:858080-862681 GCF_001604975.1 Cebus imitator | reverse complement strand
CTTGCTCTGTTGCCCAGGCTGGAGTGCAGTGGCGCAATCTCGGCTCACTGCAACCTCTGCCTCCTGGGTTCAAGTGATTCTCCTGCCTCAGCCTCCCAAGTAGCTGGGATTACAGGTGCGCCCCACCACACCCAGCTAATTTTTGTATTTTTTTAGTAGAGACGGGGTTTTACCATGTTGGCCAGGATGTTCTCGATCTTTTGACCTTCTGATCTGCTTGCCTTGGCCCCCAAAGTGCTGAGATTACCCACATGAGCCACCATACCTGGCCCCACTGTTTCTTTTCAAGCCTGCTGCCTCCTGTTCCTCCCAGTCTCAGCTCAAAGGTCACTTCCTCCATGGGGTCCTCCTTGCCTGTCTCTCTGAGGTTATCCCGCTTCCCAAAAACCTTACTCCCTTCTGTGCCACTGTCCTGCTCTGTTTTCTTGGTGGTACTTAGCACTATTGAAATCATCTTGTCTGTCTGTCTGCTCATTTATCGCCTGGTCACTCATGCTGGACTCTTAGTTCCTTGACAGCAGAGACGCAGTATTTGCTGCTGTGTCCTCGGCATGCAGAGTGGCACATAGTAGGTGCTCATTTGTGTTGCTGAATGAATGCATCGTCTCTTTTAATTGTCACTGCAGCCCTGAGAAGCGGACAGCATTATCTCCATTTTACAGATGTGGTGACCGAGGCTCATAGATGTCAAGTCATGGGCCCCAGGTCAGCCCACAGCTGGTGACAGACATGGAACCCCAAGGCAGCATTTGTCGTCCTGGACTCCAGAGTCATTTTCTGTAGTCTTGTCAGAGAGGACGAAGAGAAACCAGACAGAGCAGTTAGGATCTTTCCTGTTGATCATTCTCAGTAATTGCTGAAAAGCCATTTGGATGTTCACTGAAATTTAAAAAATGTGTAACCCTTCAGGCAAAGTTCACGCTGGGAAGTCCAGGCTGTTCCTGACTTCAGTGGGAACCCTGGCTCTTGGCCACGGGGCCTCAGGCGGAGTCGGGGGTCCCTGCAAAACATTGCAAAACAGGAAAAAATCTAAGGACACAAAAATAAAAGTGATGTGGCAGCGGGAACGGGGTTGCCATGGCTTTGAGTGACTCGGCGCGCCTGGGTGGGATCCAATGTTTTGGAAGGTTCCTTCACATGACACAGAGTTTTGGAATTTTTCGGCTGGTAAATCCTTCTTAATTCAGGCCCCCAGGCTTGGCCAAGTAGCTCCCTGGCTCTCTCTGTGTCCTGTGGGGGCGTAGGTTGGAAAGCAGCCTGCATCAGATTACTCAGCTTTGAAACTTAAATTGTTTGAAGAGAATTTTTTTGTTTTGTTTTGCTGGACGATTTTCTTGGAACAGTCTGATGGCAGAGGCTCCCATCACCTGTCCAGAGGACAAATTGATTTTTTAGAAAGGAGGCGTGGGTGGTGGAATTCCCTCTTTCCCACTGAGTCATCATATCCTGATATGAGTCATTTTATTACTTGGAGGTCCCCAAAGGTTGTATTTTAAGCTTTGTTTAATAAATATAAATGTATGTGCTTAAAATAATTTTTTTTCTTTTTGCTAAATTAAATATTTTTCCGTGAATTAGTGCCCTGGAACAATTGGGACCATCTCAGAGCAGACACCTGCTCCTCCTACCTGCTGCTCTCCCTGGGCTTTCGGTTGTTCCCGGCGTGATGTTCTCTGAAACAATAGCCCCGGTATGGGAGTCTCTCTAGATGGGGCTTCCCTCTGGGAAATGTCAGACTACAGGCAGGGCTGGGGCATGACTAAGGCTCTCCGGACCTTTGCCCTCAGTGACTCATGTCCTGGTGTCCGTGACCCCCTGGGCTGAGCCCACCACTTACCCACAGCTTGGCCGGAACGCGACACTGTCCTCCAAAGATGTGATCCAGATTGCAACTCTGAAGCCTCCCTGGAGACTGAGAAAATGGTCTTGTTTTCAGGGAGCTCAATATTTGTCTAAACATGGTCCCCTTGTATTTAAGAACAGGCTTTTAGGTCCAAGAATCCTGCATTTCATTCCCTTTGCATCCAGTTGAAAGAAGCCACAGAGAAATGAGCTTTTGTTAGAAAACTTGCTGTGTCTAAGCACTTCCACCATCAGAAATTGTTCCCAGTGCCAAAGGCCTTTGTGTAATTCCCAGATCAAAGGCTGGATTTTGAATCACCCAGCAGGCTTGTCCTAAGGGCTGGATTGGCCTTACACTATGCACCTTGGGACTCAGTTTTCCCATCTCTAAAATGGGGTTGGTGGCATTTTAGTAGTAGAAGGAGATCAAGGAACTGAAAGTATCAGGCACATAGTAGGTGCTCAGAAAACATCAGCTGTCCTTCCACCTGCACTCTGGGAGCCCAGCTGACTTCACAAAGGATTCAGAGGGCAGGGCCATGTTGCTTTCTTGTCTGGGAGAGGAGTCCTTCTTGGCAGAGGTGAATTTCTCTCCTGTCCTTACCCTGGAGCCATCAGGTTTCTGGAGTCATAGCCTGGCAGCAGGACGGAGCATATCTAATGGTCTCCTCCCTCCCCTTCCCCATTGTACAGATGGGGAAGCCGAGTCACACAATGTGATCATTAGACTTTCTTGGGGTAACGGAGTTTGTCAGTGGAGGGCTGGGCCCGAAACCCCAACTTTCTAGTTCCCAGACCAGCTGGCTGTCTGAAATGTGTGGGGATCATCCATAGATGACAGCTCAGGACCGAGAAGAGTCACATCTAGGGTGGGACAGGGGAGGAGCTGAAATCCAGCCTCTGTGTGAGACTGACCTTGACCGAGCATCCAAGCATGCCCTTTTAACCTTGCTCCGCTCTCTCAGACCCTGGTGCAGTCATGTTCATTTTTCAGGAGTTTATTGAGCACCTACTATGTGCAGTGTGGTGCCAGGCACAGGGGATACATGGCAGGTGAGGTCCCTTCCCTTGGGGTGGACAGTCTGAAACTTGTTTATAAGCAGGACACTTTTGGATAGGGAAAATGCTATGAAGACAGTGAAGCCAGGTCACAGGCCAGAGAGGGAGGAGGGTGTGGAGTTGGGGAGAAAATGTAGATATGCAGTTAAATTTGAATCCCCGACAGTAATTTTCTTTGGTAAAAGTACGTTCTATACGATGGCAAGGAGTTTGGGATGTACTTGTAGTAAAAAGGCATTCGCGGTTTTCTGAAATCCAAATTTAACTGAAATTCTGTATTTTTTATTGGCTAAATCTGGTAACCCTGGATAGAGAGGTGTCAGGGAGGTCTTCCTGGAATAGATGGCTTTGAGCAGATCTGTGAAGGTGGGGAAAAAAAGAGCCTCAAGGACTGCTGGGAGAGTGTCCCAGGCAACAGGAACCACCCTGTGCCAAGGCCCCAGCATGGAGCTGAGCTTAGGGCATTTGAGGAACTGGAAGCAGGTCCAGGCAACTGGTGAGAGCGAGAGCAAAGCCTGGAGGGGAGCTGCGGGGCAGGCCGGGCTGGGCCCTGCAGACATGGCAAGGAGTTTGGATTGACTTCCCAATGCCACAGGTAGTTGGTGGAGGGTTTTGAGCAAGGAAGTGGCATGATCTGGTGGATGTTTAAGAGTGCTCTGGCCAGCTGGGTGTGGTGGCTCACGCCTGTAATCCCAGCCCTTTGGGAGGCCAAGATGGGTGGATCACCTGAGGTCAAGAGATCGAGACCATCCTGACCAACATGGTAAAACCCTGTCTCTACTAAAAATACAAAAATTAACTGGGTGTGGTGGCATGCGCCCATAGTCCCAGCGGCTCAGGAGGCTGAGGCAGGAGAATTGCTTGAACTTCGGAGGCAGAAGTTGTAGGGAGCCGAGATTGTGCCACTGTATTCCAGCCTGGGTGACAGAGTGAGACTCTGTCTCAAAAAAAAAAAAAAAAAAAAAAAAGAAAAAGAGTGCTCCGGCCATCTGTATGAATAGTGGACTTGGTGGGGGACAGCCCTTGTAGAAGCTGGGAGGTGAGTGGGCAGCTGCTGCAGTTGTCCCGGTGGGGGATGGTTGGGGGTAAGCCCACCAAGGAAATAGTGGGGCGGTAGACTCAGGAATCAAGGGACTTTCTCTCCAAAGCCGAGTACATCCATTTGGGTAGCGTTACCGTGTCGGGCAGCTGAAATCCTAAGCTAGGGGACCATTCCTGACCCTCCCCCACCCCATCCCCCGTCTGCTGGGCTCATTAGGCCCATGCTTCCAGGGAAGACACGTTTTTCTGCTAGTTAGCAGTCATAAAGAGCAGACTGAAATGACTTCAACCATTTTTATTTGGCTAATTTTTAAAAGCAGGGCCAGGACTGGGAAGGATCACACGCGGTTTCCTAATGCAAGCTGACACTTTGATTTCCTCCCCATTCGCCTCAAGCCCGATGGCATGCTCACAGCCCGGGCGAGGACGGATTTGCCTTCCTCCTCCCAAAAGCTTGCTCATTTCTCCTGGAGGGCTGACACGAGCTCGAGCTCCTTTCAGCTGACTGCTAAGACTCCAGCCCCGGGCCAGGCGCGGTGGCTCACGCTTGTAATCCCAGCACTTTGGGAGGCCGAGGCGGGTGGATCACGAGGTCAAGAGATCGAGACCATCCTGGTCAACATGGTGAAACCCCGTCTCTACTAAAACTACAAAAAAAT
>NW_016107539.1:840120-857891 GCF_001604975.1 Cebus imitator | reverse complement strand
CTCTTAAAAAAAAAAAAAAAAAAAAAAAAAAAAAAAGACTCCAGCCCCAACCCACGGCCAACCCGACTGCTTCCTGGCTGCCTTGTTCCATTACAGGGTTAAAGAATTACCCATAAAGAGAAACCGAGAAACCAACCAAGGCATCGGGGCCATACATCAGCAAACGCACTGGCTAGTGATGCCCATTATTCTTGCACCTAGTAGGGGTTTGCTTCTGGAGTTGGCTCTGCAGTAAAGTTAAAGCAAAGGCTGTAATATCAGCCGAGTGCGATGGCTCATGCCTGTAATCCGAGCACTTGGGGAGGCTGAGGCGGGAGGATCACCTGATGTCAGGAGTTTGAGACCAGCCTGGCCAACATGTTGAAACCTTGTCTCTACTTAAAATACAAAAATTAGCCAGGCGTGGTGCCATGTGACTGTAATCCCAGCTACTCGGGAGGCTGAGGCAGGGGGATCTCTTGAACTTGGGAGGTGGAGGTTGCAGTGAACTGAGATCACGCCCCGGACCCCAGCCTTGGTGATGGAGTAAGGCCCTGTTTCAAAAACAAAAAAATCAAAGACTATGATGTTACTTTAGCCATACCACCCATGTTTTTTTTTTTTTTTTTAAACTTGCAGAGTCGTGGTAAGTCTTCTCTAGACCTAACCCCTTTGCCCAAAGTGGTTGGCTCCTTTCTCTTTCCCTCTATGATGTGGAAGGGCCGTTTTCACACCGGCTGCCAGTCCTCGTTAATTTTGGATGCGGGGGTTTTGCCTGAACATCTGCTCAAGAAACCGAACTCCTTCATTTCATCTCAGCCCAGAGCAGTAGACGCGCACGTGGTCTTCTCAGTCCTGTTCCACGGGGATAGGTCTGCCTAGCGCCCCAGAGCCCAGGTGCGGATCGAATGGTGGATTATACAGAGCTCCTGGTCCATGGCACTGGAAATGCTGTCTGGGCTGAGTTGCTTTGATTGTGTTTGATTCCTTGTCTGCACCCACATTCCCAGCTCCTTCATCAGCCATTTCCCAAAAAGGACCCCATAGTGAGGACTTGGTGATTTCTGCTTGCAGGGTGCAGTGGCTGGAGAGGTCAGTGGTCAGACGTTTCCTGGACTCTGCTGTGGGGTACACACTGGGGCATTCTGAGGTTAATTTGTTCATTTATTCAGCCAGTATTAATTGAGCAACTATTATAAACCAGATGCTGTAGAGCTGAGGATCAAGCAGAGAATGAGATAGATATTCTCTGGGGGAACTCACAGCCTGAGGCCGAGGGGAAATAGCAAACCAGTAGGTAGCTAAAGTGATGTCAGGCTGGAAGGGAGGAGTAGAACGTTATAGGGGCATGGTGTGGGATAGGGGGATCTCTCTGAGCTGGACTGGAAGGATGGGAAGGGGGTGGTCACAGGAGGTCTTGGGAAAAGCAACTTGAGAGGTGGAAACAGCAAGTTCCAAGGCCTGGACCTAGGCAGGTGCAGCTGTTGGGAGAGAGAAGGCCAGTGTGTCTAACGTAGTCAGAGGAGGAGAGCTGGGGAGAGAGGCTGGGCCCCCATCTCAGTAGACATAAGGAACCTGAGTCCATGTCTCTCTTGAGCCTGGGTGGAATGTCTGGCCCTGCCTCCCCGTCTGGGGGTCCCCGGAGGGCTGGAAGGTGTGCGTGGCCCATCTCACGGCCTAGGGTACAGCTGTGCCAGAGCTGAGTCAGAGCTGATGGTCCTTGCCCCGCCTTGCTCTCAGGCTGTGGCCCTGGAGGGCTCCCGAGAGACAGGAAAGTCCACGGGCAGTGGCTATGTGCCTTTTTCTTAAGAAAAAAACCTTTATTTAAAAACAATAAAAACATAAACAAATTAAAGTCACCCATGATGCTGCGTGTTTCCTGAATCAGTGAAGGGAGGCATGAAGGTCTCACCTCACCCACTCAGGCCCAGCCCCAGGAACCACAACCATCTGGGTCGCTTGGGGCACAGGCTTGCTAAGTCCAAGCAGACTTATGAATAGACTCACAAAGTGCCATCATGCTGTACATACCGGGCTGCAGCTTTTAAAAAATTTTAAATCTGCTTTTTATTTTATTTATTTATTTATTTATTTATTGAGATGGAGTTTTGTCGTCCAGGCTGGAGTGCAGTGGCGCGATCTCAGCTCACTACAACTTCTACCTCCCGGATTCAAGCGATTCTCCTGCCTCAGCCTCCTGAGTAGTTGGGACTACAGGCATGGGCCACCACACCTGGCTAATTTTTGTATTTTTAGTAGAGACAGGGTTTCACCATGTTGGCCAGGCTGGTCTCAAACTCTTGACCTCCAGTGATCCACCTGCCTTGACCTCCAGTGATCGACCTCCCAAAGTGCTGGGATTACAGGTGTGAGCCATGGCGCCCAGAAAAATATACTTTTTAATATAACAGGGTCATGTTTCCAGGGTAGAAAACACAGGCCTACCTTATTCTAAGGGCTGCCCAGTGCTTTTTGACTGATTTTCCATCCAATTACAGATGGCCCATAATTCATTCAGCCAGTCCCCTGCCAGTGAGTACTTTCTATGGCCATTTTATTTATTTGCAATGAGGAATTTAATGCAACGAAATGAAGCAAGAAACTTCAATACCCACCAAAGCACCTGGATCAGGATGCCCCCTCAATTCATTTTTACTGAAATCAAAACAATGCAAGACTCTAAATTCTAAAATCATAGTAATGACAGCAGCTTTAGCTATGGCTGGGAATTCTACTAAGCATTTCGCATAAACTGTTTATTTTAATTGTTGCCACATCTTTTTGAGGTCAGTAATATTAACTTTATCTTTCTTTTGTGACAGAGTTTTGCTCTTGTTGCCCAGGCTGGAGTGCAATGCACAATCTCGGCTCACTGCAGCCTCCACTTCCGGGATTCTAGTGATTCTCCTGCCTAAGCCTCCCAAGTAGCTGGGATTACAGGCACCCACCACCATGCCCAGCTATTTTTTTGTATTTTTAGTAGAGATGGGGTTTCACCATATTGGTCAGGTTGGTCTTTATCTCCTGACCTCAGGTAGTCCACCTGCCTTGGCCTCCTAGAGTGCTGGGATTACAGGTGGTAAGTCACTGTGTCCAGCCAAACTTTACCATTTTTGCTTATGAGGAAACTGAGGCACAGAGAGCTGCCACTTGAAGATCATACTGCTAGCAAACTATGAGGACAGCACTTGGACCTGGACAGAGTGACATCAGACTGAGAAAACCCCATCAGTATTTTTTATTTTTGAGATGGAATCTTGCTCTGCTGCCCAGGCTGGAGTACAGTGGCATGATATCGGCTTACTTCAACCTCCGCCTCCTGGGTTCAAGCGATTCTCCTGCCTCAGCCTCCCAAGTAGCTGGGATTACAGGCACCCACCACCATGCCCAGCTATTTTTTTGTATTTTTAGTAGAAACAGGGTTTCGCCATGTTGGCCAGGCTGGTCTTGAACTCCTGACCTCAAGGGATCCGCTCGCCTCGGCCTCCCAAAGTGCTGGCATTACAGGCGTGAGCCGCCGTGCCCGGCCCCGTCAGCATTTGTTTCGAATTCCACCACCCCATGGGAGTACATTTCAGAGGCGGGGATTAGGGGGTTGTCCAGGCGAGACCTGGATGCAGGATGGAACGGGGAAAAGGAGCCAGGAAAATGGCCTCTAGGTACCTTGCAAACCGCGGCTTCCCTCAGAGACCAGCCTTCCAGAGTGTGTCTTCCACGTGCTGCATAACATCGAGAAGGACCACAGATGTAGGCTTTCACTTCCTGTTAGGGACCTGTTTATCCAGAACCGACTGCAGACCCCACAGGAGGGAGTCCAGGTCAGGCCAGATTCGGCCTGCTCTCTGAGCTTCTGATAACTCAAAGGTGCAAAAGAAAGCAGATGGACCCTTGGCTCATGGTTTAAGTTTCGATTTCTTATTCCTATGAGGTCTTTTTCTCTGTGTCTGTGTTTTTAAAGTGAATGGTGAAAAGACCCACTTTGGAAAGAGAAGGAAAATCAGGCACCATGCTGCAGTCTCGCACAGCAGACCCCGTCCCTTTGTAAATTCCCGCCAGCCCAAGCCTGTAGGCAGAAGTATTGCAACCAGAAAAGGCGACTGGAAAATGTTTATTATTTTCTGATTTTAAAATGCTTGTGTTTTTCTCAATATTAACACATTGTGGAATGTATGCAAAAAGCGATAAGACAGCACTGAAATAATCCGTTGCTGCTAACCATAATAACCGATGTTTGGCCAACTTTTTCTTTTTTTTTTTTTGAGACAGAGTTTCACTCTCATTGCCCAGGCTGGAGTGCGATGGCGCGATCTGGCTCGCTGCAGCCTCCATCTCCCGGGTTCAAGTGATTCTCCTGCCTTAGCCTCCTTAGTTGTTGGGACTATAGGCACATGCCACCATGCACAGCTAATTTTTATATTTTTAGTAGAGACGGGATTTCACCATGTTGGCCAGGCTGGTCTTGGAACTCCTCACCTCAGGTGATCTGCCCGCCTTGGCCTCCCAAAGTGCTGGGATCACAGGCATGAGCCACTGCACATGGCCCTGAACATTTATATAATACCCTGCATGAGCCTGTTACCATATTTAATCTTCAGGATGAGCTCGTAAGATATGGGTACTATGATTATCTCCATAGTTCAGATGAGAAGCACGGAGAGACAGTGTCATATCTAAGGTCTCACAGATCATTTGGGCCAGTCAAGGATTTGAAGCTGGGTCTGTCTACTCCGAAGTTTGGGGTACACAGGAGTAAAATGGCAGAGCGCTGGGGTGACAGAAGTTGGTTGTGGCCACAGGACATGCCCACAAAGGCTCAGGGTTGCTGTCAGCACGTTGTGGGAGGCCTGGCGGAGAACGCTGGAGAGGGCCAGCATTTCCTTCTGCACCCCGTGGGCTGCTTTCCCTGACATTTACCAGGCTCTGAGGTGCTGTGGGATGTGGCCGCTCACGGCCTCACTGTGGGGCGTCCCGAGGAAGTGCTGCTTCCCAGGCGCTGGTTTTTGTGGCTGGAGCTCAGAGGAGAGGAAGTAGGCAGAGGAACTGCCAGGCACAGGGATCTGAAACTATGCAAGGAGTGCTGACGCAAGCCAGGCTGCCTGGGTTCAAATCTGGCTTCCCCACAGGATCTGGCTGTGTGACCTTGGCCTGTG
Source organism: Cebus imitator (assembly GCF_001604975.1). Classification (NCBI taxonomy): domain Eukaryota; kingdom Metazoa; phylum Chordata; class Mammalia; order Primates; family Cebidae; genus Cebus; species Cebus imitator. Next base: position 852,762 of record NW_016107539.1, on the reverse strand, counting down.
CTCTCACCTCTTTGTGCCTGGTGTCCTCCCTTATAAAATGGGATGAGGAGACCTGCCTCCTCGGGGTACTGCACAGATGAGACAAGCCCATGTGTGTGAGGTGCTTAGAGTGACGCCAGGGACATAGTGAGCGGCCATAAGAGTCGGGTAAGAACACTGCCAGGAGGGCTGGAACGAGGGTAGGAGCTGGGTGGTGCGAGACCTTGAGGGCCACAGTGGAGCCTGGACGGTATCCTGAGGGCGCAGCGAAGCAGGGGAGGGCTTGAGATCTGCCTCTGCATGAATCTTCGTGGTGAGGGCCCCCCCAGAGATCCCACCCATATGAGATCTTCCCCCGCCCCCCACTCCCCCCGTCATCTTCCAGTTATCTGGTCACCATCTCTTGTGGAACAACCTTGACCTCTCTTTGAAGCCATCTTCTTTGTTATTAGATAATGTCAGTTGCTTGAAGCCTGTGATTTAATAACGACTGTGGGTCTTTGCGCAGCCCTCTTGCTTCTCTGGGCCTCAGTTTCCTCGTCCACCAGTGTGGGCTGGCTAGTCTCTAAGTGCTCTCAACAGCCCATGGGCTGGATTCCTATGGCTGTCAGTGCATGGAGTTTTGTCTGCTGTGTATACACCCCAGAGGTGGGAAAAGGTCTCCTCCTTCTTTGTGTTGGGTCCCTCGACCTGGAAGGGACAATCCATGAGAATGCTCCTCTTAGTGACAAGGACAGTCCATGAGAACTCTCCTCTTGGTGACACTCTTTTCATGGCACCGCCATTTGGTATTTTCTGTGTTTCATCTACCACTTGCTGGTGTGAACCTAGGAAGAAAGCTTGGGATGGAAGCTTTATGTGTCCTACCTAATACTTGCTGACCACATTTCCAGGTAGTTTTTCTCCCTTTGTGAACTTCTCAAAATGATCCCCCCCCTTTTTTTCCCCTAAAACAAGCTCCTATAAGTGGAAAAAAAAATGATGCTGTTGGTAGCAGAATTCAAGAATTCATTTGAGGCAAGGAGAGGCTGTGGGAGAGGGTGACAGACACCAGCGTGCTCCTGTTTCCTCTGTTAATTTCCTACTTGATCTTCAGGCTTCGAGCTCACTTTGTAGTTGTGGATGAGAACACATTTTTTCATGAGGGCCCCAACCTGGTGTGTACAGTCATGCTCCTGGGGGTGACCTCTGCCTGAAAAGGGGACATGTGTCCCTGTTGGGTGGTCTTTGACAAATAAACTAAGTTTGTCCTGCACTACTTCTGTACAGGACTTTGCACACTGACAGTACTCAGGTCTTGATAACTTGAGTTCCAGTTCCTCGATGTCTATCCAGCCATCTTCCCTCGCTTCCTTTTGAGCATCAGACATTCCTGTTTGGTTATCTGAGAAAACAGGGCGCTTAAGTATTCTGCCCTCATTGAGGGGACGCGTCTGATATTAGCTTCTGGACTTTTCTTGGCCCCAGCAACTGCCTTTGGAGGAGCTGACACTTCTGTCTCTTCAGTCATAAGATGTTTATTAGGCATTTGTGCATGCTGGGTGTTGGGGAGATGGTGATGAATCTGACTTGGTCCCTTCAGCAGGGACCAAGGGACACTAGAATGAGAGTCAATATATTAACCACCTTTTCTCTTTCCTTTGAGCATAGCCCATATCTTGCTGAGTCATTTCAGGAATTGCACTGTAAGGTCAGGATTTGCAGACTTAATTGTGACAGAGGGCTCTCGCGTGTTCTTTGCTTATTCCTTGTCAAGATCATCTAGAGAGCAATCACTAGACTTTATGTTAATTTTTCATGGGGGAGGTGGGGAGGAGTTATGTTTAAGTAATGCTTGAAACGCAGATTTCATTGGATGAATCTTAAGAGCCAAGACTCTATGGGTTCAAACCTAAGCAGTCACAGAAGATGTTAATAGCTGTGCTTAAAAGTATGGAGGGGCTCTTTGGTCAGACGTTGGGAAGGGCTACATACTCTAGCCCACCTTGGAGAGTTACTCGGCACAGCAGCGTGTTAAAGCCTCCGAGAAGCTCTGTAGGGAAGAAAGCCATCTGACTTTGACTCAGCAGTTTCCAAAGCTTATTAGTGTTCAGAATGTTCCCCCTTTCTCATAAAACCATTTAATATCCCCCAGAATCAGTGTTCCACAAGACACCCTGGAAATACTCATGGAAATGACTTGTTTCAGCTGAAAACTCCCCAATGACCAGTGTCAGTGGTCAGCAAGAGAAATCAAGTATTCGCAAATGCAGTGGGGTTTTTTTGGCCTAACTTCTTGGCCCAAAACTGGGGATGCAGTGTTCTGCTTCCGGACAGGAGAGTTTACCTTTGAGCACAACCTCCTCATCAGCTGCCATGGCTCACGTGACATCCAGGCTGCATGCTGAGGAAAGGCGGAGGGGAGCTTCTGTCTTTCTGCTCTTCAGTGACTCCTGAGCCAGGGCACCCCTGAAGTCGCTGGCTTCCCTCTTAACTTGGGGCTGCATCTTTAAGCCTGTGTTCTCAGACAACCAAGAAGGCAGGTCTGGGATGGGCAGGGACCTGTCATGGTGCTTCTGTAACAGACTTGGCATATAATAAAGTGTAATATACAACAATGCTTTTAAAAATTATTTATTTATTTATCTTTGAAACAAGATCTCATTCCGTCACCCAGGCTGGAGTGCAGTGATGTGATCTTGGTTCGCTGCAACCTCTACCTCCTGGATTCAAGCAATTCTCATTCCTCAGCCTCTCAAGTAGCTGGGATTATAGGCATGCACCACCACGCCTGGCTAATTTTTGTTATTGTATTTTTAGTAGAGACAGGGTTTCACCATGCTGGCCAGGCTGATCCTGAACTCCTAGCCTCAAGTGATGCACCTGCCTTGGCCTCTCAGAGTGCTGGGATTACAAGTGTAAGCCACCTCATCCAGCCCTTAATAATGCCTTTTTTTTTTTTTTTTTTTTTTTTTAAGAAAGATCTATAGACATTCAGATATGGAGAAAAAAATATGATGGTAGGATTCTGGACAGTTTCTATTTTTTTCTTATTTTCTGTTGTTGCCCTGTTTCCTTTCTTTCTTTTTGGCTGTTAACATTTTATTTAAAAATTTTTAAAAATGTAACTTCAACTTTTTGGATTTGGGAAGTACCTGTGGTTTGTTCCATGGGTATATTACGTGACACTGAGGTTTGGGCTATGAATGAGCCTGTTGCCCCGGCAGTGAGCATAGTACCCAAACAGTAGGTTGTTGGTCCCTGCTCTGCTCCCTGACCCCCACCCTGTTAGTCCTCACGATCTGTTGTTCCTTCTTCATGTCCATATAGACCCAAAGCTTAGCTCTCACTTATAAATGAGAACATGCGGTGTTTAGTTTTCTGTTCCTGCATTAATTTGCTTAGGATAATGTCTTGTTTTCTGTTGTCAACATGTCTTCCTTTTAGCAAAAGGAAATACTCATATCTATAAATACATATATACACACAACCGCACGCATTGACACATACACATCTTACTGAAATGACATATGTAAGGAAGTAAAAAGTTCCCCTTCAAAGTTTTCCTTCTTATTTCAAGATAATAATAAATGTTAGAAATAATTGTTTTAAAGACTAACTTTCTTCAAGGCCTTCTTGCTTTTTGCTAAAAACTCCTTGTTAAGCCCTATCCTATGTAGCTGCTAGACATGCTACAGGCACGTAGTACATTCTATGTCCTTGTACTTTAACCAAGACATTTGTGCTGGACGTGCTCACAGGCATGTCCCAGCTCGCAGCCTATGACCCTTCCTTATTTGGACTTCCTCTTTTCCTTTGTTCTCCCTTGCCTTTACCTATTTAGAAAAGTTTTAAATTGTCATCCAATCAGGTTCAGTTTTAAATTGTGAAGTCTGGCTCCAACCAAAGGAGAGCTGACACAGCAATAAAGACCTAATACATAAGGAATAAATACGCCTGCCTTTCCTGTGTTCATTGTACTCTCGTAGCAAGATAGCTGACAAGGAGTACCCTTTCCGCAGAAAGTAAAATTGCCTCACTGAGAAAGCTTTTTGTTTGAGTGCTAATTTTTCCTTGCAATACCTAAGAACAAACATTCTATCTCTATTAACATAATATGTAAGCTAAGATAAATAGAAGTTGGTGAGTTTTTTGTCTTAAATCTTTGGTTTCTAGTAGTTCCTTCAAAGTCTGTCATTTTTAAATTTTTCTAGATGGGCAGCAAATTTGGGAGATGGAAGCCACGGTGGATAAGGACAAGAGCCAGCCCGTAAGCACGTGGACGCACTGGCTGTCAGGCAGCTGAGTGTCTCTGAACCCCCGTCATGTTCCCTCCCTCATGCTCTCTCTTTCTTTCCCTCCTTCCTTCATCAATGTCCCCCAGAGCTTTGGACCTAACAGGTACTCAACAATGCATATTAATGAGTGAATTTAGCATTTATTGGGCATCAGGCTCTCTGATTTGTAACTGTGACATCTTAATGTATTTCGATGGAGTATTTTTCTTTGCTGCTGCTGAAAAGTTAAATTCCCCTGAAATTGAACTTCCCCTGTAAACCTATGAAAGGCACATCAAAACCCCCATTAGATGCTGGGCTGCCTGAATATACTTAGGGTGTGGGTAGGAACTTACACCTACCCACACCCTAAGTTCATGACCACTCCTTCTTTCCAGAACATGCTTTTTGTTGAGATTCCCGAGTATCGGAACAAGCACATCCGCACACCTGTAAAAGTGAACTTCTATGTCATCAACGGAAAAAGAAAACGAAGTCAGCCTCAGCACTTTACCTACCACCCAGGTAAGGACTGTCTCTGACGGCCCTGTTGTTATTGAGAGGCAGGACAGGCACGGGGCTCAGGACACCTGAAGTTTGCTTCTAGCTGGGTAACTTTGGACAGATGACTCAACCTCTCTGAGCCTCAGTTTCATCATCTGTGAGGCAGCATCTTTCTTATAAGGGTTCTGGAAATGAAATGCACATAAAATCCTTAGCACAGCACAAAGTAAGCTGAAGTCAGTGATATTAGCTATTATCGCCTGAGTACTTTCCTTTGGGGAAGGGGGAATAGAAGAAGGGCATGTGTGTGCATGTACAACAGAAGGGTGCTAAGTGGTTGACTCCTGTCCCTGGCTTAGATTTGATCATGATAGAGGGGTCAAAGGTGGCTATGCCCTAAAACCTATAGAATCTTTATGTGACCCCCTGTGTGGCTCATCACCCTGTGGCCTAATGAAGTGAGTGACTGTTCTATAACCGGGCCAGAAGCTCTCATTCCCACAAAGTACAGCCCCAAGAAAGGTGATGAGTACCATTTTGTCATTCATTCATTTGTCCAGAAAATGTAAGAGTGCCAGGCACTGTTCTTGGCTTGTAGACACAGCCGTGAACTCTACAGGGTAAGAATCCCTGCCCATGTGCAACCACCATTCTAATGGGGATGAGGTCATAGATAATGTTATTATTGACATGTTGGATTATGATTGGGGCTGCAGAAAAGGTGGACAGGAACAGCCAGGGGAAGCATAAGTTTATATTTTAAAAATGCTTCTCTGAGCTCTCCCTTGGGAAGTAGGCTACAGGCTTCCCAGGCTGAGAAAGACCTGCTAGCCACCTTTCCAAGACTGGAAACCTATAATTCGAAACAATCTCCCAGGGTATAATTTCCATCCTGTGGCAGCCTCTGGGCTGCTGGAAGCATTACACTGAGGGGTGTCCTGGCAGCCTGGCCTTGGTGAGCTTGACTTGTGCCCACAGTTTTGTGTTGACCCCCATGAGGACACTGCTGTCCTGGGGCAGACATGACACTTTATCAGCGGCAGGGTTCAGACCCAGCACTGTGGGGATTGCTGGGAGGCTCTAGACTGCAGCTCAGGAATCCCATTGAGCAGACAGCTTCTCCATTCTGTTTTGTGGTGCCCTCTCCTCTCCTTTGTGGGCGGGCCTTGGCTCTTGTCTGGCTGAGCGTGGCCTGAGTGAGCTCTCTGTCTCCCAGGGAGTGAGGTGACAGCCTTTGAATAGCGTCTCAAGGGACAATTTCTGTGGCTGGAGACAGCCCTGCCTAGTCTCCTTGTCTCCTCCAATCCCCAATACTTGGCGGTCCCTCACCACACACGCACGCACACGCACACGCACACGCACACTTGGTCACAGTCCTGTCGCTGATTCATTCACTCCAGTAAACAGAAAACTGATTCCTTAACTCTTGGGATCGGTATGGATGTTGGGGAAAGAGTAATTTCAGTGATTGGTGCTGGGCAGGGAGAAAGGAATGGCCACAGCGACAGCACAAATGCTAATCATGATGGATGATAATAGTCAGAGGATAGCAGCAACAGCAACCATTGAGCACTTACTGTATGCCAGCCACCGCACTCAGTGCTTTGCATACACAACGTATTTAATCCTCCCAATGATCCTGTAGGGGTAGGTATGATTGTTACCACCAGGTAACAGATGGGGAAACTGAGGCTTGAACCAGTAGTGCTTATTCCCCCAAAGCACTACAGAATGGAGGAAAGGGACAGTCACTATTCTGTCATTCCTTTGGAAAATATCTGAGTGCCCATTAAGTACCAGGTGCTGTTTGGGGCCATGAGGATCAAAACCACACAGAAGTCCTACCTTTGAAGAGCTGACTTTGGAGGCGGGGTGTATTTAGGTAATAAATCGGCACGTAAAGCATCTATGACATTTCTAATGGGGATAAGCGGTAGACAGGAAACAAATGGAGAAAGGAGCTGCCAGGGTAGAAAGGGGGAGGTACCATCTGAAATCAAGCTTGTCCTCCGAGCTCTCACCTGGGAGGAATAGGCTGTAAACGTCCCAGGGCGGAGTCAGACCCAGCAGACACCTTTCCAATATTGGAAAAATCTATAATTCGAGATGACCATTGCCGGGATAAAATTTCCTACCTAAGACAATCGCACAGGGAGCCTTTTTTCCAAGACTGGTAAGTGACGGCGACCAACCGTTTGGTCCCACCCAAATGGACTCCCAAGGCCATTTTCCCAAGCACCGTCCACGAATCCTCCGCGCACACCCGTGGCTCACCGCCATGGACGACCCATGTGCTCTTCTCTCCTCCCAGTCCCAGCCATCAAGACGGAGCCCACGGATGAGTATGACCCCACTCTGATCTGCAGCCCCACCCATGGGGGCCTGGGGAGCCAGCCTTACTACCCTCAGCACCCGATGGTGGCCGAGTCCCCCTCCTGCCTCGTGGCCACCATGGCTCCCTGCCAGCAGTTCCGCACGGGGCTCTCATCCCCTGACGCCCGCTACCAGCAACAGAACCCAGCAGCCGTGCTCTACCAGCGGAGCAAGAGCCTGAGCCCCAGCCTGCTGAGCTACCAGCAGCCGGCCCTCATGGCCGCCCCGCTGTCCCTGGCGGACGCTCACCGCTCTGTGCTGGTGCACGCCGGCTCCCAGGGCCAGAGCTCAGCCCTGCTCCACCCCTCTCCGACCAACCAGCAGGCCTCGCCGGTGATCCACTACTCGCCCACCAACCAGCAGCTGCGCTGCGGAAGTCACCAGGAGTTCCAGCACATCATGTACTGCGAGAATTTCGCACCAGGCACCGCCAGGCCTGGCCCGCCCCCGGTCAGTCAAGGTCAGAGGCTGAGCCCGAGTTCCTACCCCACCGTCATTCAGCAGCAGAATGCCACGAGCCAAAGAGCCACCAAAAACGGACCCCCAGTCGGTGACCAAAAGGAAGTATTACCTGCAGGAGTGACCGTCAAACAGGAGCAGAACCTGGACCAGACCTACTTGGATGACGGTAAGACGCTTGGGTTTTGTCACTGCCTGTAAGGATGGCGCCCTGACGCATCTCTGCCTAGGAAATTCACTGAGTGGCCTGCAGATTACTTAACCTCTCTGGGCCTCGGTGTCCCCATTTTAATCGAAGGAGGTTGAATAACAAGACCCTGAAAGCCACCCCCAGCTCTGTGCAAGAATTATCTCCCATCAGATGTCCCCCTCCAGAACGACCCCCATGGAAAAAACAAATGAGGGCAACCCGGCATCCCCCGGGTCATGAACTGGGTGCAGTTAACTGCTTCCACACTTTCCAATTGCCAAATTTAGACCGAGGCCAAGAAAATAGAAAGGAAGGAAAGCTAACCTCCTTTCATTCCTGTACGGAAAAAATCCCACTGGCTAGCCCTCTTTTGTGTATTTGAGGGAGGGAGAGGGAGGAAAAGGAAGAGGAAAGCTCATTGAAAAGGGGCTTTATCAGAACAGCTTGCAGGCAGGCTGCGGGCACTTCTCTGCCCTGTGCTGGTGGAACAGAGATGCACATTGATGGGAGGGAACAGTGGGCATCCGCTGTGGTGAGCCCAGCAGATGGGTGGTTTGGGCCAAGAAAAAGGATGCAGAGGAGGCTTTGTGTGAGTCTGTAGGTGTCTGTCTGTGGGCAAGGGGTCTGGCCAGAGGGTAGTCTTATGGAGCAGCTGTGATGAGGCGTTGGACCAGGATCTCAGGGAGGAAGGGCAGACTGCTTTGTTAAGACTCACCTGGGAGCCGCTAGGCACATTAGCAGGTCGGAGAGGGTGGGGTGAGCAGAGCAGCCTTGCCTTGGGGGCTCTGGATGGAAAAAGGAAAACAGACTGTTGGGCTTTCTTTATATTTTTCTTTTAAAAATTTATTTATGGGTGTATAGCAGGTGTGTGTGTGTCTGTATTTATTTATTTATCCTACCTATCGGGTACGTGAGATGTTTGGAGGCAGGCATGCAAAGTGAAAGAAGCGCTTCGTGGAGAATGGGGTATCCATCCCTTCAAGCATTTATCCATTGAGTTGCAAACGGTCCCATGACACTTGAAGTTATTTAAAAATGAACAGTTAAAAGGTTGGAGTTTCTTACTAGCAGTAGGAAAAACCTAAATTGCCGGCTGTCATTCCCAGTTCCAGTCTTGTATTTTATAGGCAGTAGTATCTGCTATACCCTGAAACTTCAATTATTTCAGAAAATTAACTCTCAGGAGCCCAGCCAAGGGGTAGGAAGTGAAGCAGGAGCTTCCAAACAACCACCATAGTTACCGTCAAGTCCGGCTATTAAGTTGCAGACACTGCGGTGCCAGAAATATCCTCTGCTGCGCAGTCAGAGACTGTTGACTTTTACTCCAAGAAACATCTTGATGAGTCAGGTTATCTGGGGGTTCTGTGACTTCTAGTAGTTTCCATACCCAATCTCTAGTGAGATAATGGATCAAAAACATCCCCTGAACTCACCAAGCAGAGACCTCTGGGGCCACTTCCTGTAGGGTCATCCTGGCCCATGCGCCTTACAAGGCTGGCCTCTGGGCATTGCTGTGTTAATAATTGATTTGTCTGATCCTGAATAATCACGTACAGGTTGAGTTAGGGTCATGGTGCTCTGTTTTGAAAGAGAGACCTGCCTACAAGCCATCCTTGAGCAATCTACATTCACAATGGTGACGATAAAGTTTTGGTGCTTATTTTCAAGAGGCAATCATGTTGAGAATTAACTAAGGCAGAATGCCCAGTGGTGGTAGATCAATGAAGCATGGCTGTAACCAGACCCCTTTCTAGGCAAGGCCTTGGGGGATCGATTGTATTGGAGAAGAGGTGCTTTATAAATAAATGAGCTTCTGTGCAGGGGCGGATAGCTTTCCCCTGCTGACTCTGCACCTAGGGCTGGGCTGGTCTCCAGAGTAAGAAACACATTGGCCTCTCCCACCCCAAGCATCCTGTGTTAAAGGCAAATGGTGAGTGTCTTGGATATTGGGGCACCCATGTCCACGTGGCCCGAGGTGGTCATGACTGGCTGTTGCAGCCCCAGATCCATAGATGTCCTTGCCATTTCCACAGAAACTCACGTTACAGAGAAAGCAGCTGGGCATGGAGACCCTTCTGGGCCCCTGGAGGCCCTTTCTGAACACAGGCAGGTTCACAGTCGTGGTGAGAGGGAGTCCTGCCAGGTCGAAACCTGAGTCGGCTCTGAGGATGTCTCAGAGAACGGAGCGAGGTGAAATTGAGGTACATGCTGTATGACCCCAGCCCATGGGATGTTAGGAGCTATTTTCTGAAGGAGGGGTCCATGGCTTTAAAAAATGAAAAAACTAGGTTAAACCAAGTTTTTTTTTTTTTTTTTTTTTTTTTTTTGTTGCAGGACTTCTCAGAGTCTTTACTATGCTAGTGGTTGTTATCCATCTCTAAAATGAGGGGGTGCACACAAACGAGAGTGCACGGCACACTTGAGGTGGTGCTGTCCCACTGTATTGTGTTCTGTGAGAACGGAGGCCTGGGAGTCGCGCAACACAGCTGACCTGGACACTCCTTTCCCAGTACTTGGCAGAAATAACATACAGGAAACTGAAGGGCTCTGAAGCACGGCACTGCCCAGGCCCCTATGCCGTATTCTGGCTTCTCAGTTTTGGGGCTGCACATTCATGAGGCCAGAGCCTGCTGGGGCAGTGGAGGGGTTTCTACCCATGTGGCTCCAAAAACCAGCAAGTGTTACTAGGTCCGTTCAGGGCTCCCCTGGCCTTGACTCCAAGGCTCCGCCCAACCCAGGACCCTCCAATGGGCAGGTCCCCTGGTGGCTCATGCCCAGTGGCAAGCCCCAGACTACGTCTCCACCATAGCCACCTGGAAGATGTGGGCGCAGTTTTGTCTCCCAACTGCTGGAATTTCAGATTCTCCTCCAGAGTCTGTCTAGCCTGTGCATCCATGGAACATTCCAGATGTGCTGCCATTGGCCCTATGGATATGCAATTTGCACATCTTCATTTGCTGTTGTGTTATTTCTGACAAGTAAACTGGAAAATCTCCTGGGTCATTCCTCGGGTGTCTGGCGGGGCAGCTTCCTCGGTCTTTAGGTCCTTTGCTGTCCCTTTCATTTATTATTCCAAGGGAGTCTGTTGCACACAGCGTTTATTTGTCTGTGCAGGGCACGTGCTAAACTCCAGCGTGACGTGCTGCCAGCATGTGGGCGTTTGTTTTTTGTTTTGTTTGTTTTTTGAGATAGTGTCTCTCACTGTTACCCAGGCTGGAGTGCAGAGGTGCGATTTTGGCTCACTGCAACCTCCACCTCCGGATTTAGGCGATTCTCCTGCCTCAGCCTCCCGAGTATCTGGGATTACAGGCGCACGCCACCATGCCCAGCTAATTTTGGTATTTTTAGTAGAGACAGGGTTTTACCATATTGGTCAGCCTGGTCTTGAACTCCTGACCTAGTGATCTGCCAGTCTCAGCCTCCCAAAGTGCTGGGATTACAGGCGTGAGCCACCGCACCCAGCCTAGTATTTCTGATTTGCCATTTATTTGCCTTGGGATTTTGCCAAAGTGGGCTTTCCATGGAAACTGTGAGAGCTGAGCTTATGTTTTTTGAGGGTCGAGGGAAGGTTCTGTGGCTGGAAAAGGAAGCAGTCACCCGGGTCCTCCCTCCCACACAAGTGCAAACAAACCACCTTTGAAGCGGCCCCTGCCCCTGCCCTGGGGTCCAGGGAAGCCCCGGCTCAGCTCTGGGTTATCACTTCCTGCACCTTGGCCCGTGGTCCCAGTGTCGCGTCTGGACATCCCAACCCGCTCCCTCGAGGGGCGTCTGTACTTTATCTCGGACCTTCCCGCCTGCATTCCTGCACACAGACGCCGGCTGGCTTGGCCCCGTTCGTTCTTGGAATGCCAAGGCACTGCTTGTGCTTTCTCCACTCCCAAGTTCTTGAGACATTTTCAAGAAGTCTCTTTGAAAAGGCAAAATAAGTGATATTGCAGGGCCCAAGGCATCCACTTCCCCAAGCCTCGGGTTTCTCCACCCACCCCAATTCAGCTACTTTCTTACGGTTCTTTAAAAACATATGATCTGTACACTGTCACTTGCTTGCTCTCTGCTGTCATCCCCCTTCCATGACCAGCGTCTTTTTCCAAGGCCCCCGGTTGTAGCTGAGGAAAGCACCAGCAGCTCCTAGGACCTAGTTGTTCCCTGCCTTCCTTCCACACTGCTCTCTCCTCCCCAACCCTCCCCATCCTTAGCCTTCCTTCTTCCCTCTCTCCCCCCCTCTCTGTCCTTGACGCTTGATTTCTCTGTCCTTGACCCTCCTTCCCTCTCACCCACAAGTATTTTCTGGCTGTCTACTCTGTACTGGGCACTGTGCTGGCACTTAGGGATCCACCAGTGAACAAATGAAATGAAGTCTTGGCTCTCGGGGTACTTTTTTGGTAAGGGAGATAGACATTAGCATGGAAGGCAGTGAGTAAGCAAGCGAAATTAACGAATATGAAAGCCACAGGGGAAACTCCCCGGGGTTAAGAGCAAGAGGATGGTCAGGGGCAAGGTTAGCCTCTGCAGATGAGTGGACAGAAAAGCCACTCTGAAGAGGTGGCCTTTGGGGATGGATGCAGACATGGGGAGGTCTGAGGGAAGAGTGTTTCAGGGAGAGGGAACGGCAGGTGGTGGCCATGAACTCAGAGAAGCAGGCTTGCACTGGCAAGCGTTTAGCAGCAGTGCAGCATGGTTTGATTTGCTTTTTGAAAAGATCACTCTGGCTGCCTTTGCAAAATGGACTATAGGGAGTCAAGGGTTGGAAAAAGGGAGATGAGTGAATTTGAAAACGAATTCTGTGGCAGGAACACGCCGGAAGGCGGTGCATTTCACAGGGGGTGTGCCTCGCAGGACCTTTCATGAGTGCAGTTACTTAAAATGCAACTGGAATTGCCA
>NW_016107539.1:836071-840090 GCF_001604975.1 Cebus imitator | reverse complement strand
GTACTTCTGACCACTTCCCTTGCGTAAAATGAAGGGTGGCTGCACGTTTTACCGCTCAGGACACAAGCAGGCGGGAGAGGCGCTGGGGAAAGTGGACTCTGAGGTGGCCTTTACCAGCGTTCTTGTGGTGCATTCTAGGAGCCGTGTTGACTCCACGGCTGAACTGGGGGTGCAGAGGTCATCAGGCCATCTCGCCACCAAACCCACCACGGGTTTTGAAGTAGAGAGCTTACTTCAGCAGCCTTGAGACTCAGCCACAGATGAGAGAACGTGGGGGCAGGGGTGTGGCCTGGGACTCAAAGGAGATGTTATATCCCGTTCTGGAAACATCCAGAAATGAAAGGATGTGGTCTCAATGACGGCTGCAGTCCCTGCCAGTGGCTTGTGAGGACGGCAACTTGTGTCTGAGTGTGCGCGTGTGTGAGAGTACACTGTGTGTGCAGGAAGGGCATGTATCAGTCTGCTCGTTCTTAAATCTGCTTCTGCCCTGTTCTTCATGTAAAGTACTTAATTATATGCACATTCAGAAACCAGTAGTGCATTCTGTATATTTCACAAGTGGGCCACCTACAGAATTGCCACCTGCATCATGACAAAGTCTTGTTGGCACCCCAGATGTCCCTTTCCCTTCGACAAAAGTGACCACCATCCTTCCTTCTAACTCCAGAGATTCATTTTGCCATTTTCTACAAACGCAAGTCAGACAGTGGCACTCTTGTGCGTCTTGAGTGTCAGCTCATCACTGACTCTGACCCTGGGCAAGTCACTCACTGCCTTGTGCTTCATGTCCCCATCTATAGAATGAGACAATCACAGTTCCTCCCTCTGAGGGCCGTGCTGAGGATGGTGAGTTACTGCATGTCATGAAAGGGATCTTCCGTAAGTGTGACCTGCTGTTTTATTTGTTTGTGGTTTTTCTTTTCTTTTTTTGCTTTTTTGAGACAGAGTCTTGCTCTGTTGCCCAGGCTGGAGTGTAGTGGCATGATCTTGACTCACTGTAACCTCCGCCTCCCGGGTTCAAGCGATTCTGTAGCTGGGACTACAGGTGCATACCACCATGCTTGGCTACTTTTTGCATTTTTAGTAGAGATGGGGTTTTTCCATGTTGGCCAGGCTGGTCTTGAACTCCTGACCTCAGGCAATCCACCCGCCTCGACCTCCCAAAGTGCCGGGATTACAGGCATGAGCCACCATGCCCAGCCTTGTTTATGAATTTAATTGCCTTGATTTCTTATAGGACATGGTTCAAATTTTAAAAATATATATATTTGCATAGGAGAAAAAACGGGCTGTTCTGATCTTTGGAAATGGGCTCCCTCACTCTCATGCCCTGCTTCTTCCACAGGGTACATGATTGGGCATAGCCGCAGGGCACAGCCCAAGGCTCCCTCCCCCTGCTTCCTCCAAGGGACCTCGGAATGTATATCTGCACAAGGGAGTTGATGCCCTCACCGGGAGTGCTGAGAGTTTCAATGAGTGTGTCCCCTGCTGTGGGCTCCCTGGAGGAGTGTGGACCCGTGGCTCAGGTTTTGCCAGTTGTGCCTCTGGCAGAGGGGCTATGGATGTGCCGTGAAAAGGCTCCACCCAGAAGCTGGGTGCTCCAGTGCGTGAGAAACAGGCGGGGGAAGGAATGAACAGAGAGACGCACCCCCAAAGCTCAGGAAGCGGGGAAAGGAACCAAGGGATGGAAAAGTGTTTTGTAACTGGCTGCTTTGTTCAGCAGGTCAGGGATCTTTCACTGGGGCCCCTCGGTGCCCACGGCAAGCCTAGGACAAAGCGGCTCCTGTGCGGGGAGGCGTGCAAAGCCCACGAGGACCCCGGTCGCCGCAGAGCTGTGCCACAGGCCCAGCAGCCACGATGACCCCGGCAGGGCTGGTCCTCCTGGGGCCAGCAGAGGGGGAAACACAGGAGTCTCTGTGCTGATGAGAACTGAGCCAGGCGGGTGCCTGAGTGGCCCAGAGGCCGTGGGCACCTGGAGAGCCCGGTCTGAGTATCTCAGTGTAGGCCTTGCTGGTACACCAGTAACCACCAGAAAATCGGCACCAAGTTCAACTCACGTGGCCACCTGAATCGGGCACCAATGAAAGGCCTGCTGGGGGGGCTTTTGCCAGCATTTTTTGCCTTCATTTAAAAATGTATCTTTATATAGGCACCATGTTCCTATGCTTAGAAAAAGTAGAAAGACATCTAGCAGAAGTGGTCCCCCCTTCTGCTCTGCCCTCTGATACTGGATTTTCTCTAGCCTTCTAGAACATTATTTCTCAACCTTTGTTTTGTTATTGCCACCCTGACCCCCAGCCAGGAGCCTTTTAAGGCCATTTTTTCTAATCACCATGCCGTGAAATGTCAGTGCCATAGATACACTGCGTGTCTGTTCAGGTACCGCAGCCCTTTGCAGGGCCACAAAGCATTGCCACATGGAAGATTCTTTCAACACCCGTCCTGCAGAGGACCAGTTTTTACCACCATGGAAGCAACGTCATCCACCTGGAGGATGCCTGCTTTAGGGTTTTTTTTTTTTTTTTTCACGTCATCGTGAACACATGCAAATATACACATATTCTTATTTTCCCCTTTTCGACTACAAAAAGTGGTAAAATGTACACACAAGTTCCCCGTGGGTGGAAACTTCCGTGTCACCTGCTGTTAACGCACAGTGCTGACGAATTGTCCTGTACCTGCCATTCGGTCAATGGGGGCTGCTTCTCAGGAATGGGATGGTTGGTCTGAAGGCCCAGCTTCAGTTCTAGGGCTGCCTGGCAAAGAGTCTGTGGTTGTGCCGCCTGGCTCTCAGTCTGGCCTCATCACTGCCCTCTTTTGTGACTTTGGCCAAGTCACTTATGAAATGGTCCCCGACTCTCTGGATTACTGTAAGAATGAAAATGGGAGCGTCCTGTAAAGCTTTTTGCCCAGTACCTGACATGCATGGTGAGCATTCAGTACTTGCTGACCACTCTTCTTCCCCTAATCCCAGTGAAATCCTTCTCTTCCTCCCTCTTCTTCCTTGTCAGTTGTGAGCTATAGGGACAGGGGGCAGAGCTGGGCTCTGTGGAAGAGCCAGGAGGCTGACTCTTGGCCTGAATTCTCAAGTGGGTGGTCAGGCTACCTCTGTTAATTCAGCAAAGGATGGTTTGAGCCTTGAAAATGTCGAAGTCCAGAAAACTGTGGTTGCCTACAGAGGAGCCCGCAGAATCTGCAAGAGCTGCTGTTGGAAGGTCGTTGGAGTGGCTGTTCTTGATCCCTCACCTGGGTGCCTAAACGGTATGCAGGTATCTGTCCCGGAAGGCATCTCTCCTTTCTTTCTCTGGTTTCCCCTCCCTTTCAAAGAATGTTAGATTTAGAGCTGTGCCACTTAGCGGTCCTTTCATCCTGAGTGATGTGGACTCTGTATTTCTGGCTTATGTAAGAGAGCTACATTCCAGCTGACTCCAGACCCAGAAACACTCAGCCGTCTTTTTGAAATTCTGCAAGGCAAGTGTTTCCAAAGGAATGTGCACTTGCGTTTGGAGGTCAGAAGTCACCAAACCACAAGAAAGTCCCTTCCCAGACTTGCTGTCCACACAGCCCTCATTCCAGAGCAGCATCTGTCCCACCAAGAGCAGACGACTACTGAAAAGGGCGACCAAGTGACAGGCAGCACCTAGTGTCACTCAGCGGCCTCCCAGTCATCTGCCAGAATCAGCACTTTAAATTATTCTGAATTGTTTATGCTACATTTAATTTCCAAATGAGACTGTTCTCTTGTAGCAACAGGTGAATATCCTTGTGAAAGAGTGAGGTACTCATTTAAGCAAGATTTATGGGTAGGTCAGCATCATAGCCAATCTTAAAGCCTTTCTTTGTACTTTCATTCTTACTAGAACACAGGGCAGAAGGGTTAAGACTCACTTCCGTGCTCTGTGGGTTCGCTCTGCGGGCCGTACCAGAGACCTTGCTCATTTCAGGGCAGTGCCGCAACTCGGGTGATGGCTTTCAATAGCATTGCATGTGGGGCTGGAGACTGCAATGGATTTTCCCTC
>NW_016107539.1:794056-835994 GCF_001604975.1 Cebus imitator | reverse complement strand
CTGGAATGCAGTGGTGCCCTCACAGCTCACTGCAGCCTTAACCTCCCAGGCTCAAGCAATCTGCCTGCCTCAGCCTCCTCAGTAGCTGGGACTGTAGGCGCATGCCGCCATGCCTGGCTAAGTGTTTATTTTTTATAGAGACACATGGTCTTGCTATGTTGCCCAGTCTGGTCTCCAACTCCTGGGCTCAAGGGATCCTCCTGCTTCTGCCTCCCAAAGAGCTGGGATTGCAAGCATGAGCCATTGTGCCTGGCCAGAATATTATAATATTAAAAAATCTACACAACTTTCCAGTATCAGCTCTAGTTGTAGTCTGTCTCCCTCTAAAAAAGTAGAACTTGAAAAAGAATTTGGTTACTTTATGAATTGGGTGACCATTACTCAACTCATTTTCTAGATTTTTCTCCGTACTCCCTCCCTCCCCACCCTTGATAAACCCATTTTGGATCAATGGCAAAGTTTTGCTTTCCCAGAGGAAAACTCACAAAAAACAGACAAAAACTCCTCTTCCCTGAAGTAGCCATGTTTACCGCTCATTCCTAGACTTGAGATTTGGGTGTGTTTTGGTGTGTGCTGCCTTCAAGTATGATTCTGGGCTCTTTTTGCTCGGAACCACTTCAACTTTATTTTAGCACCAATTTTCTTTTACTTTCCACCCTTTCAGGAAAAAAAGAGGGGCTGTCTTCCTGGGGAATGATGAAACCATTTATCTGGCTCTTCTCTGCTGCATTTTTGACACCTCTTTAATTTTTTATGGATCCGGGGATCTGGTCAAGTTGTGCCTGTGAATAGAGGCAGGGGTAGGGGCCTGTTTTGCCCATCCAGGGTGTCAAGAATCTTTCTCTAGATGAAGTCAAAGACACACTGAGGGTTGATTTGGAGGCAGTCTGTTCTGATCCTCAGCAACAAATCCTGCTGCTCTCAGGTTTGGGTATGACATCTGTCTCATCCCTTTAAACAGTCATAAAATCAGATCTCTGGCAAGGCAGCCAACGTGGAGAGCTTGCTGGTCATTTTACGATGAGCCTTGAGCACCCCAACTTGGTTTTATGGCAGGATTGTCTGTTGCGAGCAGTTTGGACTTCAGTCCCAGGCGGTCCGCAAACTAACAAATGGGTTTCATCTGAAGCCTGTTAGTTCCACTATCCCAGGAAAGCTGAAAAGACATTCCCTCCTTGTTAATTTCCAAAACTCTGGGCAAAGTAGAGGTTCTGTTGCATAAGCTGACGACGTGGAGGACGCCTTTGAAATGTTCTGCAGCCGGTTCTTATAGATTTCTGGAAGTTGATGGTGTCTTTGGAATTCTCAGCTTTATTAAATGCCTAAGAAAGAACTGACCCAAAATTGATGAAAGCACCCTCTCCCCTTCTTACAGATGGATTGAGTTGTGGTCTGCTTCAATACTTGGAAATGAGCGGCCAACTGGTGCTCCATGGGCTGCTTTTAGCCCGCAGATATTTTGTTTGGCCCCCACAGTATTTGAAAAAATATTCTGATTAGATGCCAGTGTTGAAAAACTGGGGATTGCACATAAAAATGGGATTTCTGACATTGCTTAGAAAATCCAAGGATCTAGCCACCCTGGGCCCCACCTCCTGCATGGCGGCTACCAGGAGTCAAAGCCAAGGCTGGCCCTGAGTCGAGGATACTTCCTTTTGTCGGAACATCCAGTTGCCCTGTCCACAGTCCCCACTATTCCCTTTTGTCTTCCCACGATAGATGGAGTGTCCATTGTTATTTACCTTCACACTTGTTTTGTTGTTCCTCTTTGTGGGAAGTAAAAGTTCCCCTTCCAAGTTTCCTTTCTTGTTAAAGAATAAATCGTAAGTGTGCTAATGACTCTTTGTTAAGCCCTATCCTATGTAGCTGTTAAACATGCTTCTAGGCACGTAGTATATTCTGTGTCCTTGTACTTTAACCAAAATATCTGTGCTGGACGTGCTCACAGGCATGTCCCAAGTCGCGGCCTATGCCCCTTACCTGTTTAAGAAAGTTTTAAGTTGTTAGCCAATTGGGTTTTAGTTTAGATTGCAAGGTCTGGCTCCAGTCAATGGAGATCAGATAGAGCAGTAAGGATGGCCCCAAATGCGTAAGGGATAAATATGTCTGCTTTTTCTTTGTTGTACTCTCATGGCAATATGACTAGTGAGGGTAACCTTCCTGCAGTGCAGGAAGTAAAAATTGCTTTGCTGAGAGATCCTTTGTCTCAGCGCTAATTTTTCTTTGTATCACCAAGCATCTGTTTCCAACACTCTTAGACATCACCCACTCCACTCATTCAGGGTTCCTATCTGGACCCAGTAGGCATTTGAATTGTGCTCCCTTTTGTGGAAGTACCACACATATCCAAGGCTGCCTAACCCAGGACCGGGATACAGTGGGAGGCTTTGAAAGTGTTCCTTCCCTTATCTTTCTTTCTTCGCTCCTTGTGGTTGGGAAGATTTTTAAATGGGGGTAAGATTTTAAGACTTTTTATTAAATATTTTGAACATATGTAACTATAGCATAGTACAAGGAACCCCCACATACCCACCACGAAACCTCAGCTGTTATCGGTGTGTGGCCAATCTGATTTCTTCCACACCTTCATCCTCTACTGTCTTCATTACCTGGGAATTTTGTTTTGGGGGTTTGTTGTTGTTTTTTAAGAGATGGGGTCTTGCTATGTTGCCCAGGCTGGAGCACAGTGACTATTCACAGGTGCAATCATGGCACACTAAAGCCTTGATCTTCTGGGCTCAAACAATCTTCTTGCCTCAGCCTCCAGCATAGCCAGGACTATAGGTGCATGCCGTGGTGCATAGCTACACAGTAATATTTTGAAGCAAATCCTAGACATCCTGTAATTTCAGGTATAAATAGTATGTATCTGTAAAAAAAAAAAAAAAGGACTCAAAGTACAAGACCACTAGCACACATGAAAATTAATAATACTTCTTTAATATAATGAAATATCTAGTGTTTAAACTTCCAGTTATCTTATATAAATATCATAAAAGCTTTTTCTGTTTTGTTTTTATTATTTTATAGTTCATTTGTGTCGGGAGTCAGACCAAGCATTGCAAGCCGATGCCTTTGTTTGAAGTCGGTTTTAATGGAGAGGTTCTTCCCCTGGATTAAATCTAGAGGTTCTTCCTTTAGATTAAATGATAAGATCCTTTTTTGGTTTTATTATTAGTATTATATGGTAATTTATTTGTTGAAGAAATTAGGTTGTTTATCCTGTGAAATTTTTCAGTCTGGCTTTTGTCAGTTACATCTCCATGATGAAGTTTTCAGTGTGTCCCAGTATCCTCTGTATGTCCTGTAAGTTAGCTGTCAAACGGGGAGGCTTAATTCATTCTGATTTAATGGTTTTTGGCAAGATTGCTACATAGATGGTGACACATCCTTCTGACAGGAGGTACGTGGAGTTGGGTTGCTTGTCTTTTGGTGATTGATAGTCAATGCCTTGCTCCGTTAATTCAGTGGTACATGAATTATAAAATGGTGATATTCTATTCTAATTCTGCCATCCCTTCCTCTACTGTTAGCTGGAAGACTGCTATAAAGAGAAACTTCCCTTCATCAACAATGATAGAATTCATATAGGAAAAGCAGGATGAATGCTTGATTCTTTCCCTTTATTTACCAGTTTTTAAAATAATGGGTTGGTTCATTAATATCCTACAGTGATGATCCATTAGGGTTGTTTGCGTGTAGTTTTTTTTTTTCTTTTGGTACCATTATGAACTCATGAATTTAAGCATACTTGGTGTTTTTAGATTTTAATGGGCCTTTTTTGGGTAGTTCCTTTTGTCGTTATCATTCGAGGGACTGAAATAATATGACTTCCTGTCCTTTCTTTCTCTGGCTTAGCAAGGCACTCAGATATTCTGAAGCTTGAGGGGGGAAATAATCAGGCCTTTAGACAGGGCATGCAATCCTCAGTGTGTGAAGGGGAAATCAGGAAACAGCTCTTGAGTGCTGGCTGGCTGAGATTCTCCTTGCAGGGTTATGGAGTCTTTAAGTGTGATTCCAAAGCAGTTAGAGGTTGCAAGGCAGGGGGGGTTATTGGGAGGGTTATTAGCAGGTATTGATTAGGATGTAGGGGCTGCTGTAGCCGAACCCAAACTTAAGGTAACAGTGACTTTAACAAGATAGATGATTTCTTCCTCTTGTAATAGCACAGGGATAAGGAGTCCAGGGCTGGTATGCTCGCCCCAACATACCAGGACCCCAGGCTTTTTCTGTCTTATCACTCTCCATTCTCAGGGTGGTACCCTCATCTGCATCATCCAAGATGGCTTCTGGAAGGGAAAAAAGAGGAAGGAGGGCGCACCCTTTCCTTTAAGGGCATAACCCAGAAATCACATTTATCCCTTCAGCTAGTACTTTATTGGCCAGCGCCTTGTCATGTGACTACACTGAGCCACAGAGGAGGCTGGGAAGTATAGTTTTTATATTACCCAGTCATGTGCACAGCTGAAACCTGTTACTGTGGAAGATGAGAGAATGGATTTTGGGTCTCTGTGCAGAATAGGTATGATCATAATGAACAGCTGTAAAAGGAGGTTGGATATTTTGTATAATTTGATATTCTTAGGAGTTTCTTCATCTATTCCACAAATATTTATTGATTGCCTACTGTGCCAGTGAGGACACAGCAGCGTGTGAAATGGAGCCTCTGCCTTCACAGAGCATACCTCTTAGTTGGGGAAACAAGCAGCGAAATAAATATATATTATAATGTCAGGTGGTAATAAGTGCTATCAAGAAAACCTAGGCCAGGCGTGGTGGCTCACACCTGTAATTCCAGCACTTTGGGAGGCCGAGGCAGGCAGATCGCCTGAGGTCAGGCGTTTGAGACCAGCCTGGCCTATATGGTGAAACCCCATCTCTACTTAAAATACAAAAATTAGCTGAGTGTGATGGTGCAGGCCTACAATCCCAGCTACTAGGGAGGCTGAGGCAGAATCACTTGAACCCAGGAGGTGGAGGTTGCAGTGAGCTGTGATCAGACCACTGCACTCCAGCCTGAGTGACAGAGTGAGACTCTGTCTAAAACCAAAACCAAAAACAAAACCCAAAACAATAAAAGAAAACCTAAACCAGAACAAGGGTGAGGCCTTAAATGTCCAGTTATTGCTATTTTCCCCAATTTCAGGAAACTCCTCTCCTAAGGGGGTCAGTCCAGGAATCTCAAAAAGTTTTCTTACTGCCTTTTCTACTGAAGCAAGTCTTTCAACTTCAGCGGTATCGTTTTGGGCTGGATGACTCTCTGTTGTGATGGCTATCCTGTGCATGACAGGATGTGTAGCAGTGTTCCTGACCTCTATGCACAAGATGCCAGTAGCACCCCAGATGTGACAATCAAAAACGTATGCAGATTCTGCCAAGTATCCCCTGGGGGGCAGAGTTGCCCTGGCTGAGAACCACCATCTGAAGGATTTGGCATCTGGCTCTGGTAGATGTAACAGCTTTATAATACTGAGTGCTGACCCACACCATGTGTGTTTTGGGGAAGGAGTGTCCATTCTACATAAAGACTTGTTACTGGGGGACTGGAGAATTCCTAGCACTCTCCGAGTGTGGGAAGCCATCGGGAACTAGTATTTCCAGTGGCATTGTCTATTCCCTGGTGCAGCACCCAGGACAGAAGATGTTTCTGAGTAGTTAGTGTCAAAGGAAGCTTGATTCTGAGCTTTTGTTTCTCCCTTCCTTGTGGCCTTGGGTGAGGCATGTGTGGAAAGTGACTTATAGATGGCCCAGCGCCCCAAAGATATCAGGGAGGGCTGATGCTGTGATGGGATGCGGCCTCCTTTAACGTTTGGCTGGTGGGCTGGCTGTCTCGGGAGCTCTCGGGGCATGATGCTCAAGCATTTGCCTTTTTGGTTTGTTATCAACGGGTGTTATTTCCTCCTTTGAACAGATATCCACTGAGTATGTAAAGTGAGCTGGGCTTGGGGCTGGGCGCTGAGACAGAGCAGTGAACCAAATGGTTGGGGCCTCCCTGCTGGCAAAGCTCGCTCTGCGAGGCGAAGGCTGTTCATCAAATGTCAACCAGAAAATGATGAGAATTTCAGATGTGGGAGTGGAGTCTAAGTGCTCTGAGTTGCATACAGTGATGATGCGGAAGGGCATAGCTTCAGATGGGGTGGTCAGGACCAGCCTCTTCGAGGAAGTGACTTTGGATTTGAGACTCAAATTTGGAGGAAGAGAGTGAGGGGAGGGGATTCCAGGCAGACGGAAGAGCAATCTCACAGGGCAGAGCTGGGAGGAAATGGCTTTGTGTGGAGGACAGAGGGAGGTCTGGGGGGGGTGGCTGGGAGGCTGGAGGGCGGGGCAGGCCTCGCAGGGTGAGAGCTGTGGGTTTTATTCTGGGAAGAAAGGAAAGCTACTGGCAGGTGGAAGGCTGCAGTTTTGGGAGGAGTGTGTTTGCCAGACTGACAAGTACAGTACGTATTATAATAATGCTAATGATCCTCCCCCCTCCTGGGCGCCATGGAAGGCAGGGATGATCATCTCCGCATCTTAGACGTGAAAGCCGGTTGAGAAAAGGGAGAGATTTGTCGGAGGTCACAAAGCCAGAGGCACAGGCAGTGTGTGGTTGAGGCCCGTGAGTGTGAGAGGTGATTCTGAGTCAATGTGTGAGGAGAATGGGGCGTTGATCCTGGGCTGCTCCTCCTGCCTTTTCACTCCCTCTTCTGATGAGACTCCAGGAAACTGGCTTTTGCCCCAGACCCACCGATCTGACCTCCTCGTGGGCCCTCCATGTGGATTCCCTGCAGGAACCCCAGATTCAACCAGCGCTAAAGTGAATTCCTGTGGCCGCCCCTGCCGTCCCTCTGCCCCCCATGCTCAGCTCCCATCTGTTGCCTAAGGAACTTGGGGGTGTGGCCTTAGGTGAGTTACTGAATGTCTGTGACCTCAATTTCCCCATCTGCAAAGTGTGGATGTTAGCAGTGCTTGAGGTTGAGAGGAAGTGATGTATGGGAAGTGAGTGTAACCTGGTCAGCCACACAGCACTCCGCAGAGAGCAGCATCGGCTTCATCATCTTCCTTAGCCTCATATTTACCTCTTCGGGGCTGCAGAAATGTCTTCATCTCTGCACTTGGGACGTCCTAACCCTCCCCACCCTCCGTATCTTCTCGTCCGTTTTTGGTCCCCACATAGCCTCTCCCAGATTTGAGCGGGCCCTTGATTCCAGGCAGATGTGAAACCCCTTCCTCATGGCTTCCTGTTCGAGGGAGCAGCCCTTCAGCCAGACAGACTGAGAAGCCAGGAGCTGGCATCCTGGGAGTCTGGGGGGCGGGGGGGCTGTCCGCTACCCAGGCAGAGCGGGCAGGTCCTCTGAGTCCTGAGGGTCCTGGTTCAGTTCCTCTCTTCTCTGGATCATTTCAGAACCAATTCCCTCAACTATCTCTGGGATTTTTTTTTGTTTGTTTGTTTTGTTTTTTTTGAGACGGAGTCTCACTTTGTCTCTCAGGCTGTAGTGTAGTGGTGCGATCTTGGCTCACGGCAACCTCTGCCTCCAGGGTTCAAGCGATTCTCCTGCTTCAGCCTCCAGAGTAGCTGGGATTATAGGAGTGCGCCACCATGTCGGGCTAATTTTTGTATTTTTTAGTAGAGACAGGGTCTTGCTATGTTGGCCAGGCTGGTCTCAAACTCCTGACCTCAAGTGATCCACCTGCCTTCACCTCCCCAAGTGCTGGGATTACAGGCATGAGCCACCACACCTGGCCACTCTCTCTGGAATTATTAAGCTCTTTCTGTTTTCTTTTTCCCCAGACTTCCTATTATCTGAACATTATGTTTTGTGTTTGGTGCAGGATTGTTCCAGGCCAGGGTCAGTTTTTTCTCCTGTGAGATTGACAACATTGGCAAGGAAGAAAGGGAAAGGAGGAGGAGGAAGGGCAGGAAGGGAGGCTGATAACGTGTGATATTGGTGAAGGGCGTGAAACATGTCCTCTCAGTCATTATCGGTGGGCATCTGCATGGGTAGAATCTCTTTTTTTAAATTTCTTTTTTTTTTATTGTACTTTAGGTTCTGGGGTACATGTGCAGGTCACGCAGGGTTGTTGCAAAGGCGCATACATTACTGGGTGGCTTGCTGCCTTCCTCCCCCTTCATTTATATCCAGCATTTCTCCCCATGTTATCCCTCCCCTCCCTCCCCCCCCCCACTCCCACTGCCCCTCCCTTAGCCCCCGCCACTGACTACCCCCAGTGTGTGATGCTTCTCTCCCTGAGTCCACGTGTTCTCATTGTTCAGCACCCGCTTATGAGTGAGAACATGCAGTGTTTGGCTTTCTGTTCTTGTGTCAGTTTGCTGAGAATGATGGTTTCCAGATTCATCCAAGTCCCTACAAAGGACACGAACTCATTGTTTTTTATGGCTGTGTAGTATTCCATGGTGTATATGTGCCACATTTTCTTTGTCCTGTCTATCATTGATGGGCATTTGGGTTAGTTCCAGGTCTTTGCTATTGTACACAGGGCTGCAATGAACATACGTGTGCATGTGTCTTATGATAGAACGATTTATAGTCCTTTGGGTATATACCCAGTGATGGGATTGCTGGGTCAAATGGAATGGGTAGAACCTCTTTTGAAGGGCTATTTGGTGCAACCAACCCAAATTTAGAATGCACACATCCTTTAACCCAGAATATCCCACTTCTTTAGATGTGCTGGCCCCGCTGTGAGCCGGGCCAGCTGTTTATTCCATGTCACTGGTCCCAAGCCCTGCACAGTGTTCTCTGGCAGGAAGCTTTGTGACTTTAGGAGCTCTTGGTTTTCCTGGATCCCCAGAGACAGGAGGTGGCCAACTCGTCAGGGACCACAATGAGCCTCGTCTGTCTTCAGGAAGCTGGGTCCCTCCGGAAAGCCTGCTGCGTGTGGTTTGTGGGACGTGGGCCCCAGCCTTGTCTGTCATAGCAGGAGACTAGAAATAGCCTAAATGTCTGTCAATAAGATGCAGACACACAAGGAAATACCGAGCCAGAGCAGGGGGGAGACTTTCTCTTTCTCCTGTTTGTTTTTTCTATTGGATTTTCTGCTTTGACAGGCGTATATTACTTAGGAGAGAATTTGTTTTTTTGATACAGGGTCTCATTCTGTCACTCAGGCTGGAGTGCCATGGTATGCTCACGGCTCACTGCAGCCTCAAACCCCTGGGCTCAAGTGATCCTCCCACCTCAGCTCCCCCACGTAGCTGGGATTACCAGCACATGCCACCACACCCGACGAATTATTTTTTGCGGAGATGGGGTCTCACTACGTTGCCCAGGCTCGTTTCAAAACTCCTGAGCTTGAGCAGTCTGCCCACATTGGCCTCTCAAAGTGCTGGGATTACAGGCATGAGCAACCACACCCAGCCTCCTAGGAGAGAATTTTTAAAAAGCAAGGGACAGATTTCAGGTCCTAGAAATGACACCAGAGGCTAGTGTGAAAATGAGGATTTAGAAACAGAAACGTTTCTGTTCTGCTTGGGGCTGTTTCCGGCTGTGTGTATGCATGATCAGCCTCGCCCACCCACCCCTCAGCCGTGTCGGGAGGATGACACACGGCTGTGCTGAGACTTTCTTACCTCCCAGCCTTTGTCCATGCCTTAACCACCGCCTGGAAATCCATCTCTGCTCTCCTGTGACTTTTTTTTTCTTTTCTTTTTTTTTGAGACAGAGTCTCGCTTTGTTGCCCAGGCTGGAATGCAGTATGGCACGATCTCTGCTTACTGCAACCTCCACCTCCCAAGTTCAAGCCATTCTCCTACCTCAGTCTCCCAAGTAGCTGGGATTACAGGTCCCTGCCACCACGCGCAGCTAATTTTGGTATTTTTAGTAGAGACGGGGTTTCGCCATCTTGGCCAGGCTGGTCTCAAACTCCTGGCCTCAGGTGATCTGCCCACCTCAGCCTCCTAAAGTGCTGGGATTACAGGCACGAACCACCATGTCTAGCTGTCTCCTGTGACTTGAAATCTGGCCAGGGTTCCAAGGCCCTGACAGCGTCCCCTCTCTGCATCTGGAGGGTTTCTCTCTTGCCTTGAAGTCCCGGAATGAACATGATTTCTTTCAGGTGTTCCCATTTTTTTTTTCTCCTCCCTTGCTCAAGTTTAAGTCTCTGGGTGGTGAGGACACATACTGTGACTCGTCCGCACTGCTGACTGCCCCTGGGCTGGCTTTGCACATGGGAAGCCCTTGACAGCATTTGCTGATGTCCACCCTTTGCTCAAAGCCTGGCTCAGCTTCCCACACATAAGGTGCTCACTCAGTATTTGGAGAATTGAATGAATAGCCAGGCATGAAATCGAGAACAGAGACTGCCTGGGTTGTAAATGGTTTAAAACGATTTGTCATCAAAGAATAATAATAGCAGCTCATGCTTAGATGGTGTTTACTGTTTACCAGATGTTCTTCTAAGACTTTGCTCATTTAAGCCTCACAGCAGCCTCATGAGGCATTTAATAGATGAGACGCGAGCTCAGAGAGGTGAAGTAACTGGTCCAAGGTCCCACAGCGAGTGAGTACATTTGTACATGTTCTTTAATGCTTTTTTTTTTTTATTTTAAAATTTTTATTTAATTCTTTTGGAGGGGACAGTGTCTTGCTCTGTCACCCAGGCTGGAGCGCACTATGCCATCATGGCTCACTGCAGCCTTGAGCTCTAGGCTCAAGCAGTCTTCCCACCTCAGCCTCCTGAGTAGCTGGAATTATAGGCAGGCACCACGACTCCTGGCTGTTTTTCCTTAATTTTGTAAAGACAGGATTTCACTGTGTTGCCCAGGCTGATCTTGAACTCTTGGCTTGAAGCACTTCCCCCAGCTCAGCTCCAAAGTGCTAGGATTACAGTCATGAGCTACCACACCCCTTGCCTTTAGGGTTTTTGAGAAAAAAAGATGCTATATGTTTCTCTGGCCGTTCAGGAGTGCAAATAAAAACCTCTAGCATCTGCTAACAAGATTTGCCACTGAATAAACCCTGAGGAGATGGGCTGTGTCCTGGTCCTAGAATCAGGTTGTCATCTCCTCTCAGGAGGACGACTTTGGAACCCAGGGTCCTCTCAGTGCCACGTAGTCCAGCCTCAGAGGGCACAGTGGATCGACAGAGGCAGATGCCTGGGGGACTCCACAGGCCAGGCTGGGGCATGACCTCAGAAATGTGCTGGCCACTGGGTCCATGAGAAAATGAGTTTCTCGCCTCCAGCCAGCAGCACTGCCCAGCTTGGGGTCATCCTACGGTTGTTGTGACAGCAAACCTGAGTGCCATGGGAAGGATTGTGAAACCTGGGAGCTGGCTGCCTGGAGGGGAGGGCACTGCACCTGGCTCCGTGTGTGGGGGCAGGCGGCCCCATCCCGTGCTTCTCCTCCTCCTGTGCCCCTTGTTGTCCTGTTGTGCTTGGCACCAGCTTGCTTTGGACACAGAAGCACTCCTTTTGCAGGGAGACCTATGAATTTGCACCCCCTTTGCATGCCAAGTTCCTGGCCCAGCTGGCATGCACCCCTGTTCTGAGCGCTGCGTTCCAAATCCTAGCTCCTCCTGAAGATAGCATCCCTGTGGACCCCGTTGGCAGAGAATATGAGGTGGCCGGGGACGCCCGGGAATCGGGCATGTGAGCCGGCCAGGGCTTCCCTCTCTAAACAGCAGCAGCGTTTGCATCCTCGCCTGGCCAGGGTGCTCCTGACCCGGCCAGCGGGGCCTCCCTCCTTGCTGTGGTTACAGGCTGTTTCTGGGGGTGGAAAACAGAAACCAGCTCTGTGTTTTCCAGGCTGCCAGGGTTCTGAGAAATTCACGCCTCAGCCCAGGAACTGGAGCTCCCTGCTCCTGCCCACCCCCAGCCCGTTCAGAGAAGGGGCAGCAGCTCCCAGCATGCTATGCTCCTGCTCTCTTCCAATTAGGGAGAAGGTTCTGCGGATGGTCTTGAGACTCAGAATGCAGATGGCTTGGCTCCATCCAAGAGGGCCACCCCTTCTGGTCCTGGGCCCCTTCCCCAGTCCAATCGCCCCCAGCTGTGCGAGGCCAGAATGTGCCAGTCGTGCGGGCTCACCCCAAGATAGGCTCTGGCCAGGCCTATCCTGGAAAGAATTTCCTAAATTCATACTCCAGATTTCACAGCCCTTGGTTTCTTATTATCAGAGTTCTTAGCTGTTCAGGGTCCCCTCTGGAAGGCTGGAAGGGGAGCTGGAAGGAAAGCAGTCAAGTAATTCCTGCTCGGTGGGTGTGACTAATGGGGTTAGGGCCCCCTCCTGTGAGAGCCTTGAATTTCCAAAAGGGGCTTGCTCACCCTCAAGGGTCTCTTAATAGAGATGTTTCCTCACTGAGGTTGGCACCTCTGTTTTGGAAAGGTTGGCATCCCGGCCCAAATTCCTTGCATTTTGGTCAGTTCCACTGGACACATTTACAGAGTGCCTACTGCGTGCCATGCAGAAAACAAGTCATACTGTGTGCCAGGCAGAAAACAAGGCAAAGAGCATTGCTTCAGGCCACGCACAGTGGCTCACGCCTGGAATCCCAGCATTTTGGAAGGCCAAGGCGGGTGGATCACTTGAGGTCAGGAGTTTGAGACCAGCCTGGCTAACATGTTGAAACCTTGTCTCTACTAAAAATAAAAAAAATTAGCCAGATGTGGTGGCACACGCCTGTAATCCCAGCTACTCGGGAGGCTGAGGCAAGAGAATCGCTTGGACCTGGGAGGCAGAGGTTGCAGTGAGCCGAGATTGTGCCACTGCACTCCAGCCTGGGTGACAGAGCAAGACTCCGTCTCAAAAAATAAAAAAAAAACAACATTGCATTGCTTCAGTACTTTGCATTGTGGTTTGTAGTGTGGCCAGATGTAGTTATACTGTGTGTGTGTGTGTGCACACGTGTGTGTGTGCGTGCACGCATAAAGAACACTGGGGCTAGTATGGCAGGAGAAGTAAGTTGGTTTAATCAGGTTCTCTTTGAACTTCAGTGGTTAACTCAGATCACTTCAGGCCTAAACAAAAAGCTTCTGTCTTTACTATTAAATGTAATTTTGTCAGCAAGGCTGGAGTCCAGGGTAGGCCTTGGAACCAGAACTTCTGGATGGACATCATTGCTCGGCCACATGGTAGCTGTATAACTCTGATCAATTCCCTTCACCTCACTGAGCCTTGATTTACTGAATTGCAAAATGGGAGTGATTGTTATAACACTTACCTCATGGGTCATTGTGAACATTGGGTGGGTTAGTCGCTGTAGATTCCTTAGAACAAGGCCTGGCACAGGGTAGATACCCAGTAGATAGAAAAGAACACCTCCACCACCGCCATGGTTCTCACCATCGTCCTTAGCAACCCCTGCTCCCAGCCAGGTAAATCGGTAGGTGCTGGGTGAGTGAAGGGAGATTCCTGCTCTGTGGTTCTTACAGTCTGTTGAGGAATAAAGAGAAATGCCGTGAAGAAATATATTTCCAGTGGTGACATATGCCATGAAGAAAAGAAACAGGGTGCTGGGGGTGAGAAGACTTTAGACAGGGTCATCAAGGAAGGTCTCGCTGGGAGGTGACATTCTCCTGCCCCAAGTGTGTTAGAATGCTCTCCATGTGCCAGGATGTGCACACATACCGGCTCTTGTATGGTGGGTGCAAAGGAGGCCTGTCTCCTTTTGTCTTCCTTCTCTCCAAATAATCCCTACCTCATCTCCTTCCCTTCCTCTTACTCCCTCCTTCTTTCCCTTCTTTCTTCTCCTTCCCTCCCTTTCTCTTTCCCTACTCTTCCTTTCCTTTAAATAATAAATTGCTTTTATTAAATGCATATAAATATGTTTAAATATGTGACGACACAAATACTGTGTACTTACCCCTCCTCCTAAGCTTAAGGAACAATAGGATAATCATTTCCTCTGAGCTCTTCTTTGGAGAAAATGTTTTCCAGCAAACCTTTCAGTTACATTTCTCTAAAAGATGACTTAAACGCTTTTTCCGTGATATTGATATCGCAAACTCAGTGTTCAAATTCTCAATTGTCTCATAAATATCCTAATATTTCTTGATTTTTTTAGTTTGTCTGACTCTGGACTCAAGGAGCGGCCAGATATGGTGCTTGTGTGAAATGTCTTTTCAGTTTCTTTAGTCTGCTCATGCCCCACATTCATCTGCTCTCTTTGCCATCTTTGCGCTGAAGAAACCAGGTGTCCTAGAATTTTCTGTAGTCTGGGTTTTGCAGGTGCTAGTCCCGTAGCATCGTCTGACACGTGGCTGTGTCCTCGGTATTTCCTGTAAGTTGGCAGTCAGATCTAGAGGCCTGATCCAATTCAGTTTTGATGCTTTTGGCAAGACTGTCCCATCAGGGTGGCGTGTTCCCCCATCAGGAGGCAGGTGGGTCTGGTTGGCTCATCTCTGATGTTCATAGCCACGATGCCCAGTGATTCCACATACAGTTTCAAACATGCCCTCTTTATTCACACCTTAGCATAACTGCCACCCTGAATCTGTGTCTGCCACTTCATTTTCTTTACAGATTTCACTCATTGTCTTTGTTTTAGCTGCAATTCTTTCCTTTTCCCTGCTCCATAAGATTCCATTGTAAAGCCTGTTGATCCGTTCTGCTGATGATGGGCATTTGATTATTTCCGGATTTGTCCTCTTTCTGGTGACAGGCAGTGCTGTCTGGAATGTTCTTTCTTGGTCTCCTGGTGCTTGCACACAGAGGACTTTCTGTAGGGTTATACAGACCAGGGGAGTTGCTTGGTCACGGGGTGTACACACTTTCAACTTTTGTAGACAATGACAAAGTGTGTTCTGAAGCGGTTGCCAGTTGACACTCCATCAGCCACACATACGTGATTCATTCTCACAAAGTCTGATACTGTCAGACAGTTAAATCTTTTCGCTTAGCTGGTACATGTAAAATAGGACCTTTCGATGAACAGAAAATGTTCATGTAGTTACGTTTGTTTTCTGAAAGGTGTGAGTTTTCTGGGTGTAGTTTAGGATGAGGTATCATCAGGTCACTCGGGAGCTTGTTAGAAGTGCAAATGCCACCTCCACCCCAGACCTGCTGAATCAGAGACGCTGCCCGGAGGGTCCACGGTCTGTGCTTTTACAAGCTTCCCAACTGATTCGGAGGCTCCCGCCAGTTCAAAGCAGTGGGTTAGAAAATCTTTCTCTACCCTGATGTCACAAAGAGATTCTCCTATAGTGTTTCGCCATGTTGGCCAGGCTGGTTTCGAACTCCTGACTTCAAGTGATCTGCCCACTTCGGCCTTCCAAAGTGCTGGGATTATAGGCGTGAGCCACCATGCCTGGCCAGTATTGAATTTTTATGGTGTTTTTCAAAGCCTGCTGGAAGTTGTCTTTCATACTAGAAATAAAGAGCCACTTCTGACAAGGCTCACTGTCCTTCCCAGCCACCAAATCTTGCTTCATGGGTGGGAAATGCCTGAGAAACTGGCTCTGGCCCTGTGATCCACCTCGCCCTCCCCTTGACACTCGGTGGCCTGAGCAGATAGATGCTCAGGGTTGGGCCGTGGAGAGCTTTAGTTGGAAGCCTGGCCCTCCAGTCTCTAAACGGCTCAGGTTTCCTGAGGATCTGCTGCTCTTAAAACCTGCTTCCTGCTACGGTCTTTTCATGGGCAATTTCTAGCCATGTCCCAGTTGGCATATGAAATAAGCTCGGGATGGAGATATTCACAAATGGGGAAACAATTTCTCCTTCTTTAAGTTGGACCGAGTGGAAAGTGAAGGCTTAGGGTTCCAGACTCCACAATTCTCGTCCTGACCCCGTTTGCTCAGCAGTTGAATAAGCCTACTGAATGCCAAGTGCAGGGCTGGGTGCCCTAGGGGCTGTGGGCCTCTGGAATTTTTGGGCCAGGGTTCCATTAGTTAGAAGCGGAGATGGGGTGCCAGGCAGGAGTACAGCGTGAGCAAGAGCGCAGAGGCACTGTCTCCTTTGTGACCGGGAAGCGTGATTCCCAGTTTCCCTTGCAATCTGCTCTACCAAGATGAGGACTATGGCACCCCATGGCCACATGATGAAGTCACCACTGGGTTGCCAATACCCGGAAGCCATAGTTGGTTCGTTGATTTGTCCATTATTTCGTGAAATCATTCATCCAACAGCTGTTTACTGCTCACTGCTGGGGCTAACACAGTGAAGAGGCTCAAAGTCCCTGCCCTCCTAACGCTTGCAGTCTAAACATATAAATGATAAAACTGGGGGTGCCAAGTGCTCTGTCAGAAGAGAAAGCAGGCTGGGGGACAGGACACCATGAGGTGGCATGGAGGCCTGCTTGCCTTTCCAGTAAGGGGAGCACCTCAGAGGAGGCGGTGTTTAAGAAGAGATCTCGACAAGAGAGCCTTGCAGATGTCTAAGGCAAGAGCAGTATTCCAGGTGCAGAGAACAGCAGATGCAAAGGCCCTGGGGCATGAGCAGGCTTCATGTGATTCATGTATAGTAAGGAAGGCTGTGGACTAGGGGAAAGTGAGGCAAGGGAAGCGAATCATCTTCAATCTTAAAGGCTAAGTGGCATCCCTGGGTCCTGACAGTGGGTGGGGTGCTGGCAGGTGGCTAGGGAGAGTCAATCAAGATGGAATTCTGATGAGGCAGCCAGCAAGTGGTCGTAACACCCAGGCACCTGCTGTGGAAGCCACTCACTCCTGTCACCCTCGGGAGTGACCCGCATTTCCCTTTCAGATAGGCCCCGCTGTGGAGCTGAGATGTCACAGCTTCTCTAGAGAGCAGGCCTTACATGTGCTGCTGATGCCCCAGGCCCAAAGCCGGAGTCCGACTGATGCCTCAGGAAGGCCTGGCCTCCGTGGGGTCTGGAAGCCCCAGCTGCTGGTGGGTTTGTGGGAAGTAAGCTTACGGTTTCTTCTTCTGCTGGAGAACACTGCCAATGGAGGCAAGCTGGGGCGCCTCCAGTCACCCCTGACTGCAGCCAAGGCCTTGGCCGTAACTCTTGTAATATACTAGCACCATCTCACCTTTTTTTTTTTTTTTTTTTTTTTTGAGTTTCGCTCTTGTTGCCCAGGCTGGAGTGCAGTGGCGCAGTCTCAGCTCACCACAACCTCCGCCTCCTGGGTTCAAGCAGTGTAGCTGGGATTGCAAGCATCCGCCACCACGCCCAGCTAATTTTGTATTTTTAGTAGAGATGGGGTTTCTCCATGTTGGTCAGGCTGTTCTCGAACTCCCAACCTCAGGTGATCTACCCACCTCAGCCTCCCAAAGTGCTGGGATTAGAAGTGTGAGCCACTGTGCCTGGCCCCATCTCACCTTTTAGATGTGCACTGGGCTTTGTATAGTGGTCCTGAGGGGGCCAAGCCACTCTTCGCTTCTTAAATCTCAATGCCCGCTCCCTGGCATAGGTTAAACAGAGCTAACAACGATGCCTCTTACCCCCATCTTTCCTTGTGTACCATCTGGGCGATTTCTACTGCTCAACCCTGATAAAGCTGGGATCTCCCAAGGACCAGTGTTTGTGCTGAGCTGCATTCAGAGAAGTGTATTCTTGTGGACGGGTGGTGAGCAAAAATGAATTTCCATCTTCAAGGAGACTGAGCCACGCTGCTCTGCTGCGTAGCAGCTGCAGAGCCTGAGTTTGTGACTCTCCCGGAGACTTGGCTTCTTCATCTATGTAATGGGGGCAGCCAATACCTACTTCATGGGGTGACTGTGAGGATTAAAAATATATATATATGGGCCAGGCGCGGTGCCTCACACCTGTAATCCCAGCACTTCGGGAGGCCAAGGCAAGTAGGTCATGTGAGGTCAGCCTGACCAACATGGCAAAACCTCATCCCTACTAAAAATACAAAACCCAGCCAGGTGTGGTGGCATGCACCTGTAATCCCAGCTACTCAGGAGGCTGAGGCAGGAGAATCGCTTGAACCCAGGAGGCAGAGGCTGCTGTGAGCAGATAGTGCCACTGTACTCCAGCCTGTGCGACAGAGCAGGACTCATCTCATATGTATATGTATGTAAAATCCTTTGTAGAAAGTGCCATAGAAATTAACAAAATGGTAACTGATTCTATATAAGGAAGAAGTTTCATGTACAGCTGACAGAACACCTGGCGTAAAGGGGCTTATATCCAGCAGCGCGGGAGGTGGGGCTGGGAGAAGAATCTCGGTTGGTCAGCTGCTCCATAACATCTCTGGGACCCTCCCCCACCACCCCCCGCCTTTCTTGGTGCCAGTGTCTGCCTTCTGGGACACCAAGAGACCCTGCAGTTCCCGGTTCCCCTCCCACACTCCAACACCAGAAGCAGGGGAGGCAGCTCCTCCCACACCCTTCCCCCCTCACCCCCACAGCTTTGGCTCCCTGAGGCTGTCCTCTGGTGTCTCCCTCATTACCACCATATCTTGCATCCCCTCCCAGCTACGTACTTGGGAAGTAAAGCAAGGGCAGGCTGGCCTCTGTCCTGGGTTCTGTGGGAAAGAGCCGAGCCACTGAGGAGGCAGCAACAGGGGCTGCCTCAGTAACCCCGATGTCTCTGCTCCAAGCTCCTGTCTCCTCTTCCCTGACCTCTGGTACTGCATCTGCACCCTGGGGCCCCCCATGCCACCTCCTTTGTCCTACCTGCCTCCTCCATTTGCCTCTTTCCCCAGCCTCAACCTGGTCCTGTTTATTCTGCTCACTTGCCTGCCTTGGTAGCCAAAAAGATCCAGAAACCAGACTGGCCAAGGAGCTCATTGAGGGTGAATGGAGGACGTGCACATTGAATAATTCTCACTCACTCGTGCGCATCGTTTCCGTGTGGCTATGTCAGCTCCCATCTGACTATTCCCAATTTGGCCACCAACCTTCCCGGTAGGGCTTCAGGCCAGCTCTGGGAGACGGTTGAAAGCCAGGCCTGATTGGAAAAAATCTGGGCAAATTCAATCAATTAGGAGGTGGTAGTTATTCTTTTGCCCAGTCATTCCTCTAGATTTTTACCGAGCACCTACTATGTGCTGGGCTCTGTCCTAGGTGCTGGAGATATAGCAATAAATGAGAGAGACGAGGTCTCTGCCTTCATAAGGGTATTACCAGCCAGTGAGTGGTTGATATTAAAATGTCATAGGCTTCAAGACACGGGGGTCTTGTGGTCTGAGTCATGCTACCCTCTCCATAAAAACCAGGACCCCAGGAGCCACACAAAGCCAAAAGGCAGTGCCTGTGAGGCTGTGAGCTGTCTGATGCCAGCTTCTATGAACATGGCGCATGCAAACAGACCTGTGGTGAGGCACAGTGAGATAACATGTGTGAAATCATGGCGCCTGCACACCCGCAGCTCGTCAGAAACCCGAGGTGAATGGGGTTGCCTGCCTCACATCTTTCTGAGTGGCAGCCTCTGGTCCTACTCCATTAGCCTCGGGGTTTGAAAGGCATCATAAGTCTAGTGGTAGAGGCTGGGTCGGGGGAGGACACAGAGGATGCCAAGAAGCTGATCTGGGGGACATGGCCTGTCGGGCATTGCTGGCCGGCCTCGGCTGTCCTCTTCCTGGAGCCCAGCTCGAGGCAGGTGGCTCCTATTGGCATCTTGGGACTTGGTGCCCTCCTGGCCGCAAACTGATCTGCCAGTGACACATTCTCCTCCCAGTGGGCCCCTTTTACTAGAAACCAGAGTCTCAGAATCACTGTGTCTACTCATCCCAGGAGCTGGGGACAGTTTGGCACGTGGTGTGGCATCTTTCTTGTAAGCCCCGAGGTCTTGCTCATAAAATGGCTGGCGGTGGGCTGCTGTGTGAGTCTGCTGTCTGGGCTGATTTCCGGAGGCCTCTGGTTTGCAGAGCGTGTCGGTGACTCAGAGCGCTGCTCTGCAGGTCGCTGGCCCAGTGCAGTCGGTGCGCACCAGGGCACAGGGAGGCCTGGGAGGGGCCCACTCAGCAGGATGTGAAAACGCATCTCTGAGAGCATGCCTGACCTCAGCCCCGCCCACTCTGAAAATGCAGAAATAGCTTCCAAGGTGAAAGTGCTTTGGTGGAAGAGGGTGGACTGGCCACCCCGTCAGTTCAGTCTGTTAACAAGGGTCTTCTCTGTGTTGCTGCTAATAGAATCAGCTGCTGATACTTTGGTTTTTTATTTCTTAGCTTGGCATAGTGCCACATGTATGCATTCTCATATTACAGACGAGAAAACTGAGGCTCAAGGACTTAAAAGATTGGCTCGGATTCCCAAAACAAGTAATGTCATGCAGAGTGCTTACAATGTGCCTTGCACGTTTGAAGAACTTTGCATGCCTTGACTCATTGGTTCTAAAAGCCTTAGAAATTGGGAATAGTCATTGCCCGTCTTTTACAGAGGAGGCACAGAGAGGGTTAGGATTTGCCTCAAGTCCCATGAAAGGATGTGGCAGAGCTGGGACCCCAGCAGTCTGTGTGTCCCTGTGACTCTGACCCCAGGGTGTGAGCCCCTCGCCAGGACAGCTGAGAAAGGGAGGAGCTGGCTGCAAGAAACAGAGATTTGGCCTGATCACGGGCAGACAAGCAGAACTCAGATGCAGAGAAAAAAGGGGGGCATCAGCCAGGCTGCATAAAGGTATGGCAGTGGGGGGTATTAGGGTCTGCTCCTTGTTCACCCCCTGCCATGGACCAGCCGTGGCATGCCAGACCTAAAGTATAGGGATGCCTACTTACCTGAATCTTGGTGACTTCACTGGCCAGGTGCCTACCTCATGACCATAGACCGAGGCTTTGGAGAGGAATGTACCTTGGAACCTGTATCAGTCAGCACAGGCTGCGTAACAAAATATAGACTGGGTGGCTAACCAACAGAAATTTATCTTTACAAATTCTAGAGGCTAGCAATCTAAGGTCAGGGGGTCAAGATCAGGCTCTGGAGAGGCCCTGCATAGGTCCTGGCTTGCAGTCACCCTTTCTCCCATTGTGTCCTCATATGAGACAATGAGACAGACCTCTGGTGGCCCTTCTCTGTGGGCAATAATTCCACCATGAGACCCACACCTTCATGACCTCAGCAAACCCTAATTATCTCCCAAGGGCCCCATCTCCAAATACCATCACAGAGGGGGTCAGGGCTTCAATATGGGAATTTGGTAGGGGTGGTGGGGGCATAACTCAGTACATAACAGGGACTGTATAGGTGAAAGATTTGATCAAGGGGTGAGTCAGGAGTGCAGGTTCTGTCTGCGTGTCCTGGGAGCTAGTCTCTTTTAGAAACACCTGCTTCAGTGACACCCATGAACACCGTCCTTGCTAGTCACTCCAGGTGGCCTTTGAGTTGATAGCAGTAAGTGCAAGGGCCACGCCTGTGAATCTCACTTGGAGAAACTGAAGACAGAGCCTGGTCCTTGCTTGAACCTTGAGAAATGTCTTTGCAGGCAGCCTAGTGGCTTCTCTTGCCTTCGAATCTGAAAAGCATGGCGGGAGTATGGTTGACCTCTCTTGTGGGAAATCCGAGACTTAAAATACAAAAGAAAGATCTAAAGATTTGTGGAAGAAAGTGTGACATGGCCAGGGATGCCTGCTTATAGGATGTGGGCCTGAGTTGAGCTTTGGAAGAATGTGGATGTGTGTGAGGGGCGTATCCCGTGTCGGGGCTGTGCTGTGAGCTGGTCCTGGCATATGTGGGCAAACAGAATGATCTGGAAGGTGAACTGATGGGAGGGTGAGGGGGAGACTAGGCTGGAAGATTGAGTAAATATCCAGTGAATTCTTTCTAAGTATCAGGGGCCATGTTGGTATTTGAAGAAAGATCTTTATGAAGCCAGGCCAGGGATTTTGCACCTTCTCCCACAAGAGGAAGAGGTTTCATATTCTATGACATGAGCAAAGCAAGTTGGGGTGGAAATCTTTCTGCTCCCGGCTTCCACCTGCTAATCCACCTGGGAGAGTCTTACCTGCCCGCAATTCCATCTCTCACGGATAAGCAAAGAGACATAAACTCAAATATTTATCTTAAAAGAAATGTTTGTTAATTCCTATAGCCCCAGAGTGGGCTTATTGGTATGTGGCTTCCTCAAAAATCAGGTATTTATCATCTCATTTGTGATCACAGGCTGATTTGTGGGTTTGAAGCTGTTTGGTTCCTGTGTGTCCATTCAATATGGTAACAAGTGCTTTTCTTTTGCCATTTTTTTCCCCAAAGGCAACAAGTTATTTTGCAGGGCTTGATCTGTTGGCTGATGTTTCTTAGCAGACGAGGGGGCCAAGGTGGTGATAAACTGGCTGAAGGCCAAGGAAGTAAACTGTGGTTTGTTTATGCTTTCCTGCCTGTGGTTGTCTGATAGGAGAGGCGCAGCTTAGCTGCATGTAATCAGAAAAAATTCTGCTGAACTGGAGAACAGAAATGGCAGCTCAGGTCTGAGTTTCCACAGTTGGTTGGTCCTTCCCTGTGGGGCAGCTTAGTTTGGAGAACGTCACCAGTTGTTTTTCCCTAGATTGTAAGTTGATGTGCAATCATTGCAAAAAAGCAGAAAACGGAGAGAAGGTGGTAGCATGGCCTACACTGGCTAGGAGGGGACCTCTGTCTTACATTGTAGAACCAAAAGTGGACGTCCTTTAGACCAGTGGCTAACTCCCACTGGCTCCACTGTGGAGATGCACGTGGGGTTTCCCTTAAATTCCATCCATTTAAACGTGCATGCCTGTGATCTCAGAAGTCTGGGAAGCTAGTTGTATAATTTGTCAGGAGACAGAGTCTTGGGTCTGTACCTTTGATTGTAATGGCTATTTGTTGACCCTTGTGTTTTTATGAAAATTGTCACCATTGATTAAGCGAATCAGTGAACCACTTCTAAACTTCTAATTTACATCCCAAACTATCATCTAGTCCATAGGACCAGTGGGATGACTCACCATTTTATTCCCCGGGGGATAAAATGCAAGGCCACTGTATAGATCTCAGACCGTAACCTTGTATTAGGTTGGCAGAGGTAATTGTGGTTTTTGAGGTACCCCTCTCTGTGTCTTTGGGAGGATCTGTAGATGACACTTAGGGACCATGTAGTAAGTCTGAATACCGACTTCTCTCTTGACATCCCATCCCCAGATTACCGACAACTGACTAGCACATTCACAGGGATCAGCGGGCGTACTTCCCTTTTAAACATGCAGGGAAATGGAATGGTGTTCTTGGTTGTTGGAGTGGCCTCTTTTAGACTGGTCTTTTTCTCTTTCTCCTCCATCTTTAGGGGACGCTATTGCAGACTTAATAAATACATGCCAATGAGCCAGCTATAGCATCTCATTTATTTTGAGACAGAGTCTCGCTCTGTTGCCTAGGCCGAGGTGCAGTGGCACCATCTCAGCTCACTGCATCCTCCGCCTTTCAGGCAGCTGAGATTCCAGGCACCCACCATCACGCCCAGCTAATTTTTGTATTTTTAGTAGTGACGGGGTTTCACCATGTTGGCCAGGCTGATCTCGAACTCCTGACCTCAAGTGAACTGCCTGCCTTGGCCTCCCAACGTGCTGGGATTACAGGTGTGAGCCACCGTGCCTGGCCTATCATATCTCATTTAATCCTCACAGTGACTTTGCCAAGGAGGTGCCCTCATCCCCGTTTTATGATTGAGGAAACTGAGGCAGAGGCACCGTTGGAGTACTTGTGTTCCAAGAGCTTCTGATGTGAGTCTGCATTTTATCAGAGGTCCCAGGGCAGCCAGAGGGTCTTTCAGATTGGGGAAACCCTAGCCTGGGGCTAGTACCCACAGAGCTGAGGCCACCTCTGGTCTCTACCCAATGCTAGGAGGCTGTTTCTGGACAAGTCACTGCATCTTTCTCTGCCTTACTAACTTGGCCTGAGAAATGGGACTCTCCCCACCACCTCCGGAGAGGTCTGTGGGGATTAGAGAAGGCAGAGTGAGCAGCCTCCACCTGCGGAGGAGGGTGTTTGGCGGTGGTCTGGACTCGAGTTGATTTTAGGCCTCAGTTGAACGAAGGCAGGCCCTGCCTGTGCCTTCCACAATGCAGCTGACAAAGAGTGAAACTCCATGACTAAACAGGAAGCTGCGCCTCTGAATGCTGCAGACAGAGGCATCATGTGATGCCGTCTCTGAGGAGGTGACAGAACAGGGCTTGGCTTCTCGAGTCCCCTGAGACAGTACAAGTGTGCCCC
Organism: Cebus imitator; assembly: GCF_001604975.1. Classification (NCBI taxonomy): domain Eukaryota; kingdom Metazoa; phylum Chordata; class Mammalia; order Primates; family Cebidae; genus Cebus; species Cebus imitator. The sequence continues at coordinate 811,996 of NW_016107539.1, read as the reverse complement.
CCGCCCCCCTATTAACACAGGGCACCATGCGGTTTGGTGTTTGAAGGTTCAGAGAAAGAACTTCAGCGTAACACTTGAGATCTAAGTGCAGCTTAAATGAGCAGATATGGATACACTGAAAACGTCTTGGTTATTACAGAACTTCAGAGCTGTCAACTGAGCAAAACAGGGAGTAGCGTACTCTGATAGGAGTTCCAACAGGATCGCCCTGCTGTGGGGCTGGGGGAGCAGTGCAGGTTGGTTGTTTCTGGCTATTTGTGGGTAGATCCAGAAGCATTTATGGATGGGATGTGGGCTGAACACACTGAGGTGGGCCTGAGCCACTGGAAGGAGAGAATGTGTGTTCCCATAATGGGAACAGGTGAGACAGGGGGTGGACAGAGGGGGAGGGGCGAGCATCCAGAGATTGGTTTTGGCCCCTCTGAAGCTTGAGGTGACCCGTGGCAGGTAGATATCGAAATCTGAAGCTCAGGAGTGAGGGTCTGGGTGAAAAATACAACGTGGCCGTTGTCAGGATAGAGGTGGTATTTTAAGGCCCTGAGTGAAGTATCTGATGGTGCCGCTGACTCTTGGACTTGGAGGAAGTCAGTTTAGAGTGGAGGCTGGGCAGTGTCACGTGGGAGCTGCCTTAGTGCCACACGCACCTGGGAATGTTTGCTTTGGGAGAGGGTCTGAAGTGGAGGAGAGACGGAGTGCTGTTTTCCCCAAGGCAGCAGTAGCCAACCCCAACTAGCCAATTCCTGTAGCAGCCCAACATGTGGAAATCCAGGCCTATAACTGCATGAGCGCTAAAAGGATTCATTTCTGAAGGCTTCTGTCTCACTCGGAGATTTCGGGGAGCTTGCACCTCTCCTTGAGAAAGCATCTAGTTTACTTGACATTTCTAATAATGCTGCATTACTCCCTGTGGACTCAGAAAATATTTCTAAATCAGGCATTTGGAATGGACTCGGGTGTTCCAATTTGGCCATTCGAAGGGGCTTGGGAAGACAGGTGTTTTGAAAGCCGTAGGCATTATACAGATATAGAGAGGGGTTTACTTAGACTCCTCAGGTCTTATTCTCTTCAAGTGCCTTCGTTGTCCTGATAAGGCAAGAGCCTTTTTCTCCATTGCTGACCAAAAAAACAGGAAGAAAATGTGCAGTTTTATGAAGTTACCTGACCACTGAGGTGATATCGCCAGTAAGAAGGAAACCAGGGCCCAATTTAGTCTATGTAGATGCCTGAAGGAAGATAACAGTTGAGTAGATCTTTGAAATTCTCATTTTCCTTTGACTGCAGCAGAAACCAGCTTTGTAATTGTCTCTTTGTAGTTGGCAATGATTTGAAACCCCTCACCCACAGCAGCCCTTTTGTCCAGCTTGACACTCTCCCCATCCCGCACCCCATGTAACGTAACGTGCTTTGCCCAGTCCCCCATCCCAGTAATTACTACCTTAGTGTTGGGTTAATTCTGGCACAAATGCTAAGATGTTGCAGAATCGGGGCTTAAACTACAGCCAAAGGGTTAAGTTCTCTCCTGGGCTTGGATGATATTGGCATGAATTGGAAGCATAAGCGAGATCAAAGGTGATTTTTTCTTCTTCTCAAAAATGATTTTGCAAATCTTTTTCAGAGCTGATAGACACACACCTTAGCTGGATACAAAACATATTATGAAACAGAATGACTGTGATCTTTGATCCGAGAAATCAAAGTGAAAGGTAATTGACATCTTCTGCTTCTCCTTTTGTTTTCCAGCTGTGTGTTTCCTTAACTTGAATTTTTTTTAAGAAAACTGGACCATCTGAAGGCCCTCTCTTCTCATTTTCCTGCTCTCAAGGGCTAGAGCCCTCCACTTCTGAAGTGGACACTCCTGGGGACCTCCCTGAGAATCTCAGACCACATGGCTGGAGTTCAGGGTTGGGTGGGAGAAGGGGGGGATGAGGCCCGGGAAACTTGCATGCTCCCCGATTCCAGGGCCCCATGCCCCAGTTCCGGGGCTGGCTTGCATGGGACAATGCAGCACTGTCCTGGGAGGCTGCTCCTTTTTGGTTTTGCACACTTCGCTGTGGGTGTCCAGTTAAATAAGGCTCTCCATCCGTGGCAGGTGTTCTAGACTGGGGAGCAGGAGAGTGGGCAGGGAGGTCAGAAAAGCCACCTAGGAAACCCTGCCCTGTGCTTAGGTAATTTCCAACCCTGATTCCCTCGACTCAGGGTTTCAGCCCCTCCCGGGCCCTTCCTTGTTGTTGTGCTTTTGAAGTCAGAGTTTCCCAGGGTGCTCAGTAGAGCCCCTCGCCCAGCAGATCCACCTTGATGTGGCCCCTGGGGGTGTGAAGCCCAGGTGAGACACTGAGGAAGTGGCATTACCTCTCTGTGCCTCAGCTTCTTAGCTGTTGTTCTAATTGGAATAAATCAGCACGGGCAGTGGCCAGCCCATCTTAGAGCTTCTCTTAGCACCCCCCGGGGAGCTGACACTTCAGAAGCATGATTGCCAGAGGATGGGGCCTGCTGAGAGGACCCTCTGCGGGGAGGGGCTCATTCTTCAACCGTCTGCCACTCTCCCTCCTCAGGACTTTGCATCCGAGGAATCAGGATGATAAAAATGCAAGTAAAAGATCAGTGCCGAGATGGTAAGCCCCTCAGGGAACTTGTCGAAGGGCAGTTGCCTTTTTTGAAAAAAAAATTTATTTTACATTATGTGTGTCTTGGGCCTGGGCACTTTGGCAAGCAGCGGCTCAGGCCTCTAGCTTACCCTGATATCCAGGGGCTCACAGCTCCGGCCAGCATGGCCTGGTAGGGGTTTTACTGCTGCATCACCCCCCAGCCCCCACCCACAGCTTCGGGCTACAGTCCTATGAAAGGTTTTCTGTTCTTAGATGAACGTTGTGAAGTTACTTAGCAAGTTAGCAAGCGCAAAGCAGAGGTGTGGGAGAGCTGTCTCCACGAACAGGTCTTTTCAGTTTTGAGACAGAAGTCAGAGGGGAAGGACCCGGTGGGGTGGCTCACATCTGTAATCCCAGCACTTTGGGAGGCCAAGGCAGGTGGATCACCTGAGGCGGAGGTTGCAGTGAGCCGAGATGGCGCCACTGCACTCCAGCCTGGGTGACAGAGGGAGACTAAAAAAAAAGTCACAGGGGAGGGCTCAAGACTGCAGTCTTGGGGAAGGCAGGCCCGGTTGCTCAGGAAACTTACCTCCTTGGCCTTTAGAGTCACTTACCCTGAGAACAGTTAGGACAAAAAGCAGAAGAGCCCAGAGAGGACTTCAGGTGCTTTCCGGCTCCACATCCTGACCCAAGCATCTGGGGGTCGTGGGAGTGAATTCGGCAAGGCACTGCCTGGCAGACGAAACAGGCAGTAGGGACTGGGGGTGGTGCCTTGGGCCCCCTCTTGGCTCTCAGCTTCTTTGATTTGGCCTGGAGAACGCAGCCTTCTCGATTCCCATCCAAGCTTGAGGAGTGTCTTTCTGGCCATGGCCTTTGTGGCTGGGCCCAGGCTCTCGTGGGCACTCACGTGGTCTCACCAGACTTTAGAAACATGCTTGAGGTTTGAGGGAGAAGCAGGACGCAGCCTACCCGCTCCTCCCTGTTGCTTTCTCAGGGGAGTCCATTTCAAAGTCAGCAGTCCAAGGGAAAGGGCCTAGCGTGAAGTGTACCCTTGAAAGTCCTTTCAGTTGTTGAAAGTAGATGCAGGTGTCTGGGCCTGCTAGCAAAACAGAAGATTCCGAGGGCGGAGTGGGATACTAGCAGAAGTCAATTTCAGTGTTTAGAAAGCCAGTAAGCGGCATCGGCTTCCCCAGATCGCCACCCCCAAAATGTAGGCAAAGAGAACACCCTACTTTTTCTTCTTTGCCATTAGCATATATATACTAGGGGTTGACAAACCGCAGCTCTTGGGTCAATCATGGCCCCCCGCCTGTTTGGCAAATGAAGTTTTATGGGAACACTTCTATGCCCATTTGCTTATCGTCTATGGCAGCTTTTGTGCTACACTGGCAGGTCTTAGTGAGAAAGAGCCCACAAAGCTGAACATATTACCTGGCCCTTTAGAGGAAAATTTGTTTGACCCCTGGTATATCATCTTTTTATGTCTGTAGCCATTTTTATTAGAATATGACTATCCTTTATATATATGACTTTGTCGTATATGCTGAAAATGTTACACTATGTTTGGTACACAATTTTTATATACTTAAGATCAGTTTGCTTTTGCCTTTCCAATTTCAGGCTCAGTAGTCACCCTGAGGTTATTGATACATTCTCCATCGGGCTTCTCACCAGGGCACCTCTCTCTAAGGATGAGCAAGGGTCAAGAGCAGAGTCTGCCACAGCCTTTCCTTGACTTTACACAAATGGCACAGAGGATTCCGGGTCCCCAAAAGAAAGAGGATGAATACTGAACTTCATGCAGAGGCTATATCATGTACAAGTTAATTAAATGAGCCCTGAGTTCAAATCCCAGTCACTCTCCCTAGCAGGTGAAGGAGATCTGTCTGCCCGTCTCTACTTCCTCATCTATAAAATGGGGATGAGGTGTTACTAGGAGTGGTGTGAGCATTAAGTAATAGTCCCTGGCACTGGATGGGGCCTGGCACACAGCTCTCAGGAAATGTGAATGGCTCGTATTCTTTCCTAGAGAGAAAGGCTCTAAACAAGTAACAGATTAGCAACCCATTTGTCAATCGAATGACAAAGAAAAATCACCTTTTTTAAACCAAGGGACCTAGGCTGATGGTGCAGGGCCCTTGGGTGGGGGTGGGGCATGGCAGGCTAATGCAGGCATTAAGCACCTGCTGTGCCTGGTGCCATGCCTGAGTGGGGCTACTTGAAAATTCAGTACTTGCTTTTGGGGGGCAGTGAGGGCACCATGGTAGGAATGTGGGGCGGCTTCCAGCAAGAGGCAGCATTGGACAGGGGCAGGAAGGGAAGTTAGGATTTGGAACAGCGCACATGGCCCCGTTTGGGAACAGGCAGGAGGAGAGGCACGGTGGCTGGCCTAGGGTAGATTACTGGAGGAATAAAATGCGGATGGCAATGATACAGGAGGGTAGTTCACATCCAAACCTCAGAGGCCGACTTGGGGGGCCAATCCTGGCTGTGACCTGAGGTTTCCTGATTCCTTTCTAAGCGTCTGTATTTTGTTCATAAGTAAACGTTATTAGGTACTTTCTAGGCACCAAGGCAGCATCTAAGGGCTATGGGGGAAAGGAGAGCATCCAGGCAGCAGGGGACAGTGAGGAGACAGGAGCATGACTGGGCTGGGGCTGGCCACAAGGCGGGGCTTTGCCAGGGAGACTGAGGCTTGTTGATGTGAGAAGGAAAAGCAATAGACTGGTGAAAGCACGGTGCTACCCAGGGGGACAGCGTGAGGCAGGGGACGAGGACAGGAGAGGTGGCAGGAAGGGCACTGGGGTCCCCCTGCACCCTGGTACTCGAGTCTGCAAACGTAAGTGGTTAGGCAGAGACCTCCTCTCAGAACTTTAAGCCCAACATGGCTCCACTCTGTCACCACCACCTAAGAGGCATTTCTGTTCTAGAACTTTCTCCTTGTTGGCAGTCAGGGGAGCAAGTGCCAAGATTTCAGAAAGAGGAGGTTCCTACCCAGAGAGGTTTTGGGCCACCTCACCACCCCCAATAGTGAGAAAGTCTAAGTGCATAGGTCACTGAATTTTTCAGATGCAACTCTTCACTTCTATCCAAAAGTAGCTCCCCCAAAGCAGGACCATTTTCATCCAAGGGGAGGGAAACACACTTTGGCCTGCTTGAAAAGTTTCCCTGCTTCCCATCCCCTGCCCCAGCCCTGTGTTCTGAGAAAGGAAGCAGCCCTGCGAGAGGGCCTTGGTGCCAGCGTCTCTGCCTACCAGCTATTTTTAGAAAGCTGAGGCTGTGGAAAGTTTTCATTAAGGATCAACTCCTCTCACTTCCTAGGTTGAGAAAACAGGAAGCCCTTCAGAATCCGGGCTTTGAAAAGCTTTGCATGAGGCTGCCCCAACCCCACCTGCCCCAGGCATTCAGCTTTCACTACTTAAGTCCTACACAGCACCATCAGCTCATCCCCGCTGCAGGGGCACAGGGGATCGGGGCTGGGGGCTGACAGACCTTATTCAGCGTCTGGCTTAGGGCTCCTGGGAGTCAGCTGTTACCCAGTACACAGTAGATGCCCAGTTAGTGCTGGTTAGCTAAACATATGAATTCATCCTTTGCATTCCTATTAATGAATCCATTTCCACATGGTGGAACAGTTACACATAATGTATGTATTTCTAATATGTAGATATCTAATACACATATACTGGTCTACAAAGCAGTACTGACTGTGCCTGGGCACTGCAGTCATTTCTTTATCTGCATTATCTCATCCAAGCACCTCAGCAACCTAGGAGGAAATATTTTTAGGTGTAACTTACAGATGAGGAAACTGAGGCACTGAGTGGTTACGTCACCAAGGCAAGGTTCACCAAGCAAGGAAGTAGCAGAGGTGGAATTCTAACTCCGGCTGGCTCTAGAACCTGACCTCTCATATACATGCTTGTGGCATGCCTCTAGAACAAGGACTTATGCCTGACCTTCTGACACAAAACAAAGCCTATGGTTGCAAAGCATGGGATTCAGAGTCCAACATGGAGCCTGGGGATGTTACTGACCATCACAAGCACCAGCTGGTAAACACCAGGCACTGTGCTGGCCCTTATGTATGTGAATGCTTAGCATCCTCACAGCAGCCTGAAAAGCTATGTGCTGGGATGATTCTCACTTTACACAAGAGGAAATTGAGGCATGGAGAGGTAATGTCATACAATCAGAGAGAATCAAACCCAGCTCGTTCAGCTCTTTGCATTCCCTGCCTCTTGTTATGGAGGTTGCAGACCACTGGGGCAGGGGTTTTCCAGGGAAAAGCACCCGGCAACCAGGAGAGACTTTGGGCAACTCTTAACATTTAAGCCTCAGTGCCAATGTAACTTAAAGCTAAGGCGAGAAAAAGTATAAGGAGGTGTGGAAAGAACTCAATGTCAGAACCAAGAAATGGAAAATTAACCTACCTTTGATAGGACTCCCAAAGGGGTCTACATCCTCGTCCCTTCCACCCCACGACGAGTCAACATGGTCTACCTGCAAAACTGAAGGAATAGGCATGCTTTAGGGCATGCACACCTCTGCCCCATGGGTGGGCTGCCACTGATCACACCTTCTTATTTCTAAGAATGTTTCAGGGAACCTTTATCCTAAGATCTCACTGCCTGAAGTCTAGTAATTAGTACCTTACCCAGTGGCCAAAGTAGGGGAAGGTGGCTTGCTTCTTGATGCCAGTGACTGGTACTGCTCTTGGTTCCCTGCTAGGAACCCCACACATCCTTCTGGGGTGGGAGGTGACCAAACTTTCCAGAGCCAGGACATGACCCTTACACCTGGTTGTGCTGAAATTAAAACTTTGCTCATGTTGATGGCTTGTCAGTCTTCGGGTTGGGGAGGGGGGCGGTTCTCACTTGCTGTCTTTTTGAGAGGCCCTCTTTTGAGAACCACAAGTTTGATGGATCAAGAAAGAACCATGTTTTATCAGAATTAATCATAAAATAGGCATTTTCTGGATGTCAAAATAGTGGAAGTAGTTTGGTACCCAGTAGAAACCTCGAGTGCGTGCCATCGAATGCAGAAGTGGAGAAAGTTACTTCAAACATGCCCAAAACATGCCCTATAGTTCAAATCCATTTCTGCCACAACGATTTGAAAAAGTTACCATTTAAGCAATTTTCACCAACAGACCTTTAGCACAAAATATTATTGTCTGAAAAAATGATATAGGAAAGCATTTATTATATTAAAAATTGTCAAATATACAATCACAAGGAACAAAAAAAGTATTTTTTTAAAAAATAGAGCTGGGCACATGGTTCACGTCTGTAATCCCGGCTCTTGGGGAGGATCGCCTGAGCTCAGGAGTTCGAGACCAGCCTGGGCAACATAGTGAGACCCTGTCTCTACTAAAAATTTAAAAATGTAGCCAGGCATGGTGGCATGCCCCTGTAGTCCCAGCTACTCGGGAGGCTGAGGCTGCTAGGAGCCATGATCAGACCATTGCACTCCAGCCTGGGCGACAGAGCAAGACCTTGTCGCAAACATAAATAGTCCAATAGAGGTTCTAGAAAGCGAACCTGATGCATGTTTTTGGTGCCCTCTCACTCGCCCCATTCTCTCTCTCCCCCCTTTTCTTTTGTAGTTAATGAAATTATCAGGAAGGAGTTTTCAGGACCTCCTGCCAGAAATCAGACGTAAAAGAAGCCATTATAGCAAGACACCTTGTGTATCTGACCCCTCGGAGCCCTCCACTGCCCCTCACCTTCTGTCTCCCTTCATGTTCATCTCCCAGCGGATCGAGTATGAGCACAAAGCGGACTCTCGCTTAAGGAGCTCACCACCTCCCTCTAAACATCAGAGAGAACTCTTCCTTTTGTTGTAGGTTTTAAATCCCAGCGAGCGTCCTGGTTGATCTTAATGGTGTTCCGTCCAAATATTAAGCGCCTGCTGACCAAAAGCACATTCTGCACGAGACAGGACTCTGGAACGCGCCTGAGAACAGAGTGACTGGAGCTTGGAGGGGTGGGCGGGGGACAGAAGATGTGGGCACGGCGATTAAACCCCAGCCCTTGCGTTCGTTTTTCCAGGTCACAGATACAGCTCCTGTACCTTTTGAAGGAAAGGAGTTCTCAGACAGAGCAACCAAAGGAACGTGACCCAAGAGCCCGGCTTACAGGCTGAAGAAACCCAAAACCCTCTTGGTAGAGACAGAAACTGAACCGTCAGTCCTTAGACCTCGCCCAGTCTCAGCCACCACTGGGCCACGGCTAAAGCTTTATTTTTGAATTCTCATTCCAAAACAAAAACTGTCTTGCGCAGACAAGATCACCTGTTAAGACTTCTTGGCGTTAAGTTATGACACGTATATGCGTTTGTTATTTTATTTTTTTCCTGCTTTAAAAAGCTGGCCAAGGCATCTAGCACTCCAGCTGTCTTGGCGAGCTTTTCTTAACCCCCGCAGCACGCCATCCTGCTAACACGATTTCCATAGACTTGGGGGGCTGACCCAGGCTGCAGAGAGCAAGCACCTGTCTGCTGTAGCTGCACAACCTAGATGCTTTGCAAGGTTCCAGCTTGCTCTCTTCCTAGCAGCCAGAGCGCTTTTCCATAAAGCAGTGGAGAATCTCAAGCAAGTGCGTTGAATTGAGGAATAGCAGAAGGGCTACAGAACCGAGAAGGGAAGTGTGGGTATTTTTGTTAAGCAAAACAGCCCAAGTGCTTCTGGAAGCGGGTTTCTACCAAGATAGAGGAAAAAGGCTGAATTCCCTCTATCCTAAATTCAAAGTGGGACAGAGAAGCTCAGGATGCTGTTCCAAGGTTCAGTGGTTAATTTCATTGTTTAATTTCACCTGAATCTATTAAAGCTCCCTTCTGCCCCTGAAGACCTGTCTGTATTAGAATTCCAACACAAAGAAATCTACTTGAATGCATCCTTCAGTCTGAATGAGCTCTGTTCAGACCAGTTGTGTGTTATATGTGATTTCCTTCCTTCCAACTGCTTCCATTGAGCGCACCCACGGTCTCCCCTAGTCCTCCTTTGGTGCGATTTTTATGATTTTTTTACAAACAAAATCCTCAAAGTTCTTGGCAGAGGTGTTTACTGCAGATACCCCAGGACCAGCGGGGATTCATTTTCAGCCATTCATTTGTTTACTCAATAATCCACAACAAAGTGAAAATATTCTTAGCACTCAGACTGTACTTAGAGCGTTTTCTCAGTTCAGTCTGTAGGCAGAAGGCCTAAGAAGAAAGTCATGGCCATTCAGTGCACACGGTGGGCTTTGTCAGCCCTGGCTCTCCTGTCAAGGTTACCCAGAGGCAAAAGCTTCCTGAGAGTGGGGCCAGGTGTGCTTGGCACTCCAGATAGAAGACAAAATGCTCAGATTCCAGCCTGCGCACTTGTATGCAACCTATTGGTCAATACCTAGCATTTATTTTTCCCTAACAATGGACGGCCTTTCCCTCACCCACCCTGAGCTCAGAGTTGAGCAACATTCTCTTTTAAATAAAGAGAATGCCAGTAAGAGGCTGACTCCCACCATAGAACTTCTGGGATGCTAAATACTTCCTTAGAACAAAACAAGTTCCTATACGAGCAGCTTCACCTAAAGACTTTTCTCTCCAGCAATATGGACTTCACTGGGGAAAAGCCAAGAGTGTGGTCAGTGATTTGTTCTCACTTGACCTGGCTAGGAGCCACTTTTTGCACATGGGGGAATTTGGCCTTTCCTCAGTTATCTGAATGTTTTACCCAAGTGCCTTCCTGCTATTGTAGCAAAGTAGCTCTGCTTCCTTGCCCACAAGGTGAAAAAGGAGTAATGCATTTTCCATCAGTTTATGTTTGCAAAAAGGCCTCCTGGTAGCTCAGCCTCCCGTACGCATGTGTGTGTGTAATACACACACAAACCCCTCTCTTTTTCTAGACATCTTAGCTGGATATTATAGGAAGCACTTTCCTAAACAACTATACCAAATAGCAAAGGAAAGAGAAACAAACGCATTAGATTTGAGACATAAACAGGCAAGAGAAAGTGTATTAGGAACTGACAGCTATCGAGGAAGTCTTTTTGGTCAGTTACAAATGCTAGGAGGAAATTTTGCCAAGAATGATGGCTCATGAAATATTTTCAGTATGGGAAGAGGCAATAAGATCCTCTAAGAGAACGAGAAAGTAGGGGTGTCTAAATGGTAAAGATGGGTGTGTTGCACGTGTGTTAGAAGGATCTCAGCTAAGTCAAGGTTTGCTCTTGCTATATCTAAGTTAACGTAAACATATAGCACTTGACAGACCTACCATGTTGCTGAATGTAGTATATTTCCAAAGTTTGCAAGTCTTCCTGTATTGTATAAAAATGCTGCTGCTTGATAATATATATAGCAATCCAGATTAATTAGTATGTTATTAAATTTTATTTTCTTACCTGTATTTTTATGCTTGTTACCTGTCCTCAAAATATTACACCCCTGTTGGAATTAGATTTATATTTATAAATGGTCAGAAATCTTTTGAAGCGTCTCTTTGTACACATAGGTTGACTCTGTTTTTCTTAAGAGAAATGACATGTTCTTGAAACATTTGTTAATCATTCCAGGAAACAAAAAGCCTTATCACAAAATCCCCACTCAGAGCCTGTTAGTCACCTGTATAGAAGACAGACAGCATCTCAGGAGAAGGAATGGCTTTGCGGAAGAAGGGCACCTTTTTCTTGCTCAAGAGTTATGCTGACTTCTTCAGCCCTGAGCCTGGATCTAGTCGCTGAGAATCATCAAGTGTCTAGATCTCCCTCCAAAACAAGTAGTCTAGTGGGTGATATTGATTTTAAAAACTGGCACCAAAACTCTGCCTTCATTGTAATGGAATTCGAAAAAGAATTCATGTTCACAGAACCCTCTGTTCAGGCTAATCTTTACAGAGGGGACCAAAGCTAAATCCTGGTAGGTAATTCCTGTAGGCTTTATCCAAAGGACAGTTTTCCAGCACAGACATAACCATGGATGAACTGATTCCTTCAAAAAAACTGGGAGGCACTGATACTGCATTTTTTTTGTTTACATCCAACAGCCAAGACATCTGCCGCAGTGAGTCAGTCTCGGAGACTGTCACATTTAGGCAGATCAGAAGTTGGTATGTTCTGTTTGTCACTCTGGATTACAGTGAGGCTGAATTTATCATGTCAAGGAAAAATAAAAGACCTCTCCAAGTGCTTTCTATTGCTCAGAATTGAAAGAATGTTTTCATTTCGAGTTTACAAGAGGCATGGATGGAGTTGTGACGTTCTTGACAAGCTGGGCTAACCTTTCCCGAACTCATTTCCTGGAGGCACGGTGCTTGGTGACCCAACACATCTTAACCTTGGGTCTCCTAGGCTGGAGGCTTGGGCATTAAGTTTTGTGGAACCAAAACAACCAACTGCATATAAGTATATTCCTGCATTCCAACTAAGTGCTTAAGAAAAAGCAGCATCACATACAATTGTGATCAGAATCATCCACTTCCCTCAGCCTTTGTGAGTGCCTTGACCTAAGCCAACATCACTGTCTTAACTGAGTGTTTAAAAACAAACTTTTCTGGTGGTTGGTAACAGAGAGATGCTCCCTGAACCCTCAGGGTCCTGGGAACTGGAAGTGAAAGGGTTATTAACATTCTACCTTTCTGCAGCTGTTGGTGGACTAAACTCCCTGCTGAGTTCAGGCTTTGAATGGAATGGATGCAAATGATGTTTCCATTAGAGCAGGTGCTCACCGCATTCTGATTGGCCTGAGCAGGCAGAGGCTGTGGCTGTTGGAACCACAAGCTTAGCATCCTGGACATCTTGTCAAAGAACCTCACTCACCCCTATGGCCTCTACAGACCTTAGAGGAGAGAAAACCAATACAGTTCTCCAACAAATAGAGATCTCTCCAACACGGTGGTGCTGGCAGGCTTAGGTTTGGAAAATCCTGACTGTTAAAGGCGTTTGAATACATCACATTCCTATGCAAATGTTTTTAATCTCCAGTTTAATGTAGTTTATTTTTCCTATATGTAAAGTATTTTTATACGGCTTGTATCATGATAGTTTAGCAATAAAACAGTTGGAAGCAACAGCTACTTTGGTGTATCTTTCTTTTCCAGAGAGTCTACTTAGATATTCCTTTTACATTTCGGGCTCACTCAGCAAGGAACATTTTGTGTGTGCACATAAGTGTGCGCATTTATTCCTCGTCTCAGCCCTGGGAGGTAGGTACAGTCCCACTGTGCTTGGGACTCAGGCTCAGAAGCCACTTGTCAGAGGTGTCAAAAACTGCATCATCAACCTGAATGTGTCTGATTCTCCCTAGCACAGCTCTGCTGTAATCTGTGCCTCTAGACTACTTTTGAGGTAGCAGCGATGAGAGATTTATGATGCCTACCCCAGACCAGCTCTCTAAGGGTCCCAAAGCATTTATAGTCAGCTGGGCTAAGCCAGCCACTTGGAAGGCAAAAGCCATCGTTTTATTTGAGCATCTTGCAGAATGTCAAGGTTAAAGAAAAAAATAAAATGCACCTTATACCTTCCAACCCATAAACATAAGTACTAGAACCTTCTAGCCAAGTTCTCCTTCAAACAGCATTTACCACCTGTAGCTAAAGCGCCTGAGAGGTTTGAAAGTAGCTTTTTAAAAGTCTTCCTGTGGTTTGAACCTCCTCCCACTCTTTAACCCCAGGGAAATGGAGTCCCTGCCCCAGGCCCTGTGCCTTAGAGACCACTCCACTCTACCATAGCCCCACACTTGGATGTTTACCTGGGAATTTTCTGGCGCTCCCCTACCCCGCATTCCAGTGCCTGGAACCAGCACTACCAAATGGGCAGGTGTCCCAAGCCCAGAGAGGGTCCTGCATGGGTCCTGGCTGCTGGAAGTGCCTATTTTGAAATGTCCTTAGTCTCCCTCTGGTGGCTGGGACCAGCTGGCTCCCATTTCTCCCATGCAGATGCCCCAAAGAGCTCCGGAACTTGCACCGACAGGGTGCAGAACAGCACCCCAGTGAGCAGACTGCTCCGGATGGCTGGTGCAGTATTTTCATTGTGATTTTTGTGGGATAGTGTGACCACCAGAAAGGCGCTGATTGAGGAATGGCTCAAGTTGCTTATGCAGACAGGAGCCCCACAGAAAATTTCTGCCCAGGGCCACATACCCGAGAGGCAACTCTTCCCCACTAAGACGATGCTACAGCTGCCGCCAACTGTTTTGCTTTAAATTAACTCACTTTCTGAAAATCTTATACCACTTCTGAATAGAAAGTCAAAATCACTTAAGTAGAGGACAAGGCTAAAACTATATAGTCATTTAAAAAAACACACTTCTGGGCCGGGCGCAGTGGTTCACACCTGTAATCCCAGCACTTTGGGAGGCCGAGGTGGGAGGATCACAAGGTCAGGAGATTGAGACCATCCTGGCTAACATGGTGAAACCCTGGCTCTACTAAAAATACAAAAAATAGCTAGGCATGGTGGTGCACACCTGTAGTCCCAACTGCTTAGGAGGCTGAGGCAGGAGAATTGCTTGAACCCGGGAGGTGGAGGTTGCAGTGAGCCAAGATCGTGCCACCGCACTCCAGCCTAGACGACAGAGCGAGATCCCATCTCAAAAACAAAAAGCAAAACCCTAAAAAACCAAGTCTGCGTTCTATATTTATATGTGAGCCACACTTCATTAACACAAATTTGGCCTGTGCCTCAGTTTCCCCAGATATAAAATGAAGACACTTGTCCCCACCTCACAGGTACTGCATGCTTCATCAATATTAGCTATTGCTCCACTGTCCTATCATTTAACAAACAGATTTCAGATTCGCCTAAGGCTTCTCCTGGGCACTTGAGCTCATCTTAGGACCTCATTTGACTATATCTGGAAGAAAACATTTAGAGCTCTGACAATGGAATTTTAATTTTTCTAAATAGATCATTAAAGCCAAAAACCTGAATTTATCCGATTCTCAAAACCTGAGATGACAAGGAAATTTGTACTGGCGCATCTTGGGGTGACTTTGCCAGGAGTTTGCAAATCTGAACATGTTCCTTGCTGTATCCAACAGCATGATGAGGTTTCATACAAAGGAGTAGAAACAGAGCGGTGGTTTCATGCCAGGTTGGAATTTAAGAAGTGGTAAGACTGAGAGGACAAATGCTGAACTCCTACTCAGCCTCTTCAGGTTCATAAATTGGAAGGAAACTGGGTTCCTGGTAAAACCAGGCTGAGTATAAAATAATGCTGAGTGCAGAGGCACAGAACCACAAGAACCTTTAAGAAATGAAAGTGAAGTCATTTCTTTTGCCTGAGGATCCCCAGTAGCTGTGATGAGGTATACGAACGTGCTTGCTATAAACCTCATGACATTTTGCAGTTCAAAGATGGACAACATCGGACCAAACTTTCTCCAGAAAGGGCTTCTCACTCTGCCTCTTGCCCTGCCCTTCTGATAAAATCCCCAAGCTGAGCTTTGTAAATGGCCCGATGTGGAGTTATCAAAGAAACGAAAACCCCCTGCTGTATATTGCCCTGTCCTCAGCCCTCTAGGAAATCCCGATTTACCAAAAACTTCAAGCTCTGAAGCACTGGGCTGGACTTGAGGCAGGAAGTGCAATCCCGAGTCACTCTGCTTCCCAGAGGCTATGCTTTTTACATCAGTGGGCCTTACGTTTTTTGGAAATGGGGACACCTCACCGACACAACTTGAAAACACATTGCTAACAGTTTCTGCTGCTGTGCAAAGTGTCAGAGGATATTCGATGAAGAACCCTCTGCCCTTAATACGATGGGAAGAAGGCATTCAGAGGACAACCGTGGAGGGGATGATATTTACACCTTCACATACACACGCCAGACTCCTTGACCCGCCATGCGCCTTCTTCTCTTTGGTAGCCAGGAGGCATTTTGAACTCAACATGCCCCCAAATTTCCTGACTCCCAATCTCCTCTTTCTCACTCCCCCAACACACACCCGTCTTACTCATCGGTTTATGGCAACACCATCTATGCAGTCACTTCGTCAAAACCCTGGGAATAACCCTGGCTGTCCCCATTGCCCACATATCAGCAAATCCTGCTGGGTCCATTCTGAAATCATCCCACCTCCATGCTTCCTCTCCCCAGAACATCCCTGTCTCCTTCCTGGATGACAGAGCAGCCCTTTGCCTACCCCTCATGCACTCCTGACCTCCCCGTCCACACAGCAGCCAGATAGAGCTTAAAGCCGCTTCAGATCCTATCAGACCCCTGCTTCGAGCCCTCCGCGGTTTCCCTTTGCATTCAGGATGATCCAGGCAAGAGGCTCAGCCACCTTCCTTGGTGGCAAGTTCTCCAGCCTCACCTCCGACTCCAATCCAGTCCTCTTTTCTGTTCCTTGCCCAGACCACACCATTCCCCACCTCTGTCTCCTCCTACTAAACCTTTGATCCTCAAGTTTCATGGACTGGCTCTTCCTCATTCTTCAGCTTTCCAATGAAATTCTTGTCCTCAGAGGACTTCAGTGACCGCTCACCGCCATGTGGGACCTGCCCCACGCCCCACCCACACACGCACTCGGCCTGGCGTATGACCAGGTAAACCTGTTTGGATTACCATGTGCATGTTTACTGTCTGTCTCTTGCCCCTGTAAATTCCATGGCAGCCACGACTGTCTTGATTTGCTGAATGCTGTGTCTCTACACCCTGGCATACGGTACAGTGGGCCCCCCAGGAACCGGGCGTTAAATGAGCAAACATGCCTTTCCTGTGCTCGGAGAACAATGGGCTCATCTGGAATGCATGGAAAATTAATCATTTCCTAATATTTAACACATTTTTTAAACCAAACAACTGACTCAAGGGAGACTTTTCTTCTGCCCATATGGCTTGGTTTACTCATCCCTAACTACACGGCAGCGTATTCCAGCCTGTCTTCTAGAAAGAGCCAGTTCCCTTGGCTGCAGAAACCCATAAAGACCATGATTCCCTCGAATCCTGGAGCCTGCCAGGCCAGTCACCTGCTTTCTGGCAGCCTGTAGTCACCTGTGGCCCTCCTGCTTGTAAAATGCTCACTGCTGTGGCTCAACAGCTCCTCAGGGACAGGTAAGAGAAGGGCCAGGCGGCCAGCTGCCGTTTACAAGCCAAATCTGAAACCGGCTTCTCAGGGGAGTCTGTTTGACAAGGTGAATAATGGATTGTTTGCAGCAGAGAGGCACGGCCAGCGCCTGCAGCTTGCTAGGTTAGTGCTGACGCGCTCCGCCTGGGCGCCTCTCCATCTGCTCCTCCCCAGATACACCTGCGGCCATGCAGTCCGGGAGCCCACGTTCTCATTTATCCTCCCCAGGGTGCAAATAAGCCCGGGCACCCTCTGTGCACTGCTGGGGTCTTTGACACAGACCTTGTCCCCTGAGCTGGGCTCCAGGACCTGGAGGTGTGAGGGCAGGTTTTCCTAAAATCTGCCCCGCCCCGTGGACACCACCCTGATCCCCAAACCAGCACTGCACAGAGTAGGTCCAGGGCCCCTCGGAGAGTCAGGCAGTGGGGGTCCCAGGTCCCATGACTTCCATCTCCCAGGGCTCATGGCCTCCCCGCCAGGACCAGTCTCTTTTGCCATTTATCCCTGTTCATGTCACTCTCATCTCATCCCCTGTGGGTCTCACTCTGACACCCATGTGGCTCAGACTCCACTTTCTGCCCCCCCCAGCCCCATGAAATGCTGCTGCTTACACCTCTGCACCTCACTGCCCACCAGAAACAAAACCCCACATCCTCAGTCTTCCCTCCCCCAGGGCCTGCGTGTCTTTGTCCTAGCAGAAACCCACTGCGCCAGCCCTGTCCCCTTACAGGCCTCTGCGACAATGAGCACAAACTTAGCGGCTTAAAGTAACACAAATTCATCACCTCACAATGCTCGAGGTCCAAGGTCCAAAGTGGGTCCCACGGGGCTAACGTCCTGGCGTCAGCAGAGCTGTGCTCCTTCTGGGGACGTTAGGGGAGAAGGTTTCCTCATCCTTTCCAGCTTCTCTGGAAATCAACATGGCCGGCCGCATTCCTTAGCGCTCAGCCCTCATCTGCTGGGCCAACCATCCCATCGTTCTGATTCCACTCCCAGCCTCACGCCTCCTTCTCCAACTAACTCTCACGTCTCTTTCTTTTGCCTCTAAGGACTCCCGTGATTACATGGGGAAAAGCTGGGTAACCCAGGGCACACTCCTTTCTCACTGCTGATTAGCAGTCACACCTGTGAAGTCCCTTTTGCTGTAGCTAACATATCCACAGGTTCTGAGGATTAGGACATTGGCCAAGCGAGGTGGCTCATGCCTATAATCCCAGCACTTTGGGAGGCCGAGGCGGGTGGATCATGAGGTCAAGAGATCGAGACCATCCTGGTCAACATGGTGAAACCCTGTCTCTACTAAAA
>NW_016107539.1:705892-793866 GCF_001604975.1 Cebus imitator | reverse complement strand
AAAAAAAAAAAAAAAAAGGACATGGACATCTTTAGGGGGGGCCCTCATCCTGCCGTGAGGTGTTTGGGTTATGGGGGTGGGTCCCTCAAGAGTAGATGAATGCCCTCCCTGGCAGGGTAAGTGATTTCTCACTTCACTTGTTCCCATGAGAGCTGGCTGGCAAAAGGAGCCTGCCCCCTCCTTGCTTCCTCTCTCGCCATGTGACCTGCACACTTGGGCTCTCCTGCCTCTTCCACCATGAGCGGAAGCAGCCTGAGGCCCTCGCCAGAGGCAGATGCCCAATCTTGAATTTTCCAACCATCAGAACCATGAACCAAATTAACCTTTTCTCTTCATAGATTACCAGCCTGAGGCAGCCTGTATAGCAGCACGAATGGATCAGATGTCTAACTCAATCTCTGAAAGCCGAGGCGCATTTCAATTTCAATTTGTTGGTAAATGTCCTTTAACTGTATCTTGGTGGCATCCTGACTGGGGAAGGGGGTGGTGGGAATGATCCACATGGGTGCTGCTGGCACTCAGGGGTTGCACTATCTGTAGAGAATTTTTAAAACACTACTTCAACAATGGCTTTGATTTTTCTTATCACAGGGTACTGGCTTTTTTTTTTTTTTTTTTTTTTTTTTTTTTTTTTTTTTTTTTTTTTTTTGAGACAGGCTCTTACTCTATCACCCAGGCTGGAGAGCAGCAGAAAAATGACACCTCACTGTGACCTCTCCCTTTTGGGCTCAAGTAATCCTCCCACCTCAGCCTTCCAAGTGGCTTGGACTACTGGTGTGTGCCACCACACCCCACTAATTTTTAAAAATTTTTTGTAGAGATGGGGTCTCGCCATGTTGCCCAGGCTGGTCTCAAATTCCTAGGGCAATTTTACACAATGTCAGCGATAAAGTACTCTTCCCCACCACAACAGACCATGCCTTCCCTCCCTCCCTTCCTGGACCCCACCATCCATTCATCCCTGATTCACTCACTTCATAAACACTTACTGAAGGCGTGCTGTGTGCCCGGCACTGGTCCAGACACAGGGGCTACCACGGTTACGAAAACAAGGAGCGTCTCTGACCTAAGCAGGTGGCCCGGGGCAAGGCGTGGAGAAGAACCACAGCTGAGCCCACTTTCCTCCCCATCTCCCGGCCTTCCGGACTCCAAATACCATAGTTATGTCTCTGATGGGCAAAGCCAGTCATTCCCTTGCTTAAAACTCCTCGGTAGCCCCCTATTGATCTCAGGATGAAGATGGTGTCTAGACCAAGCCCTGACAACCCCCTGCAGCCATGTCCCTTGCTGACCTCTTGCTAATTCCTCTCTGGTTTCTCTCAGTCCCTCCTACTCACCATCTTCCCTCTTCCTCAGGGCCTCCTCCTTTGCTGTTCCTTCTGCCTGGAACACCCTTCCAGCCTTTCTTGCTTCTTAATAAATACCTCTTACCTGTTTTCTAGCTTTCAGCTCCAATGTCATGCTCTTAGAAAAGTCTCTCTAGATCCCAAGTTGGGTTCCCTGTTAACCCTGGTACCCCAAAATGACTTCTTCCCTGGCTGTGCTGCCTACCACAGTGTCAGTTTCCTGGGGACAGGGACCTCAGTTGTCTAGTTTGCTGCTTTGTTACTGGGCATGGGATATAGTAATTACTCAACAAACACTTGTTGAATACATCAAGTGAATGATGAAGCAGTCCCAGGTTAAGCACTGTGCGTGCATTTGCTGATTTAGTGCTCACAGCATCTCCGGGGAAGACACCATCGTATCTTTGCCGCACAGGCGAACTACCTGCGGCCCACTGCGCTAAGCATGCTTCTCCGTCCCCAGTGGTCCCAGTGGTCCCCTGCTCCTAGTAGCCACGCCCTTGTGTGTTTCCCTCCCCTTGAGTGCGGGCTGGACCTAGTGACTCGCTTATTAGATTACAAGAGGTCAAGACTTCCATCTGCTGGCACTCTCTCTGACTCCCCTCGTTTGCTCTCTCTCTGATGAAGCCAGCTGTGCTGTCTGCATGGCAAGAACCCAAGGCAGCTTCTGGTCACAGACAGTGGGGAGCTGAGGCCTCCAGTCCCAGCCCACGAGGAACCGAGTCCTGCTCACAATTGCTGATCTTGCTTGGAAGTGGATCCTGGCCCAGCGGAGCCTTGAGATGACCACGGCCCCACTGACTCCTGACTGCAGCCTGGGAGAGACCCTGATCCCAGATTCCAGTTGCATGGGAACTGTCAGATAATGAATGTGCATTGTTGAAGCTGCTACATTTTGAGGTCATTTGTTGCAGAGCAAAGAAGAACTAACATATACAGAGAGGTCAAGTAACCAGCCTGAGGCCACACAGTCTGTGGGCGGGGGGGAAGGTCAAGATTCAAGTCCAATTTGTCTCCTAGAGCTTGTGAGTTTTTCTGAGACAGGGTCTCACTCTATCACCCAGGCTGGAGTCCAGTGGCATGATCACGACTGGCTATAGCCTTGACCTCCTAGGCTCAAGCGATCCTCCTGCCTCGGTCTCCCTAGTAGCAAGGGACCATAGGTGCACACCACTACACCTGGCTAATTTTTTATTTTTCCATAGAGACGGAGGTTCCCCTATGTTGTCCAGGCTGGTCTCAAGCTCTTGGTCTTAGGCGATCTTCCCACCTCAGCCTCCCAAAGTGCTAGGATTACAGGCATAAGCCACTGTGCCCAGCTGCTTGTGATTTTTATCTCAAAACACACCAGCTCTCAGAATTTTCTGTATCTGTGTTATGACTGGCATTTCCACCAGCATTCCACAAAGTAGACGGACGCCTGGTAAACTCCACATGTAAGAGGCATGTGGTGGCCACTCGGCCACATGAACCAGCACACCTGTCCCCTAACTGGTTTCCATACTTCCCCGGCCCTTTCTCCCTGCAGCTGCCACATGATGGTTCTGAGCCCCCAGTCAGTGCCCATCACTCTTAGGTTTAAAGCTCAGCAATGACCCCCTTTATGTAGCATTTAGAGCCACCAATAACCTGGCTTGGCCTACCCTGGGCCGCCCAGAGCTGGTGCTCACACCTCTGCTGTGCACAGCCCCATCCGAGGGTCCACATCACAGAGTCCCCGAACTGGGCCTTCATCCGGTGAGGAAGAGCCGCCCCACCCTCCAGCCCACCCCCTTGAGGATTCTGGAGGGGCCGTCCCTGCCATGTGGACACCATTTAACCCCTTTATCTTCACGCTCCATCTCTCCCGGCTCCCAACCATCAAGCTTCAAACATGCTGGGTGTCCCATGTCTAAATCACCCAGAAATAAAAATAGAAAACAAGTCATCCATGGAACCCACATCTGCCCCCAGCCACCGGCCTGGCTCTGCCCACACCTCCTAGCCAAGGGTCTAGAAAGAGTAGCTGCTGCCCCTTCTCCCTTTCTGGCTCACCCACTGCCCACCCCTTGTCCTGGGACTCCTGCCCCCACCTCACTGCCAAACCACCAGTGCCCACCCTGTCATCAAATCAAATAGACGACTCTTCTCGATTCTTCTCTTCCTGGACTTTGCAGTGGCGTTTGGCTCTGAGGCATTCTATCCACTTCTTGAAACTGTCCCCTTGCTCTTGGTTTTCAGGACACCCATGCCACCTACTTTCCCTGGCTTCAGCCAATGGTCCCTCTTCCTCATCAGCTAAAATCAAGGCACTCAGACTCTACCCCAGATCTTGGTCAATAATGAGTGACCCTATGAGTCAGCAGTGGAACACCTGAGAGTTTATCCTCTAGAAACCCTCATGATGTGTCCAAAGACACACGAGGATACTCAGAGCTGCTCTACTGAAGTAGCAGAAAAACAAACACTCAGAAAACCCATCCTCACAGCCCAGGTGATGTGAAGCCTGGTCGGCACCTGCAGGGGGATCCGATGCAGCTTTGGAACAGAACAATCCACAGAAATTGATTCTCACATAGTTCTTGCGGCCAGAACTGTGAAACCAAGCACTGCAGGACCGTGCTGCCTCTGAAGGCCATGGAGGGGACTCTTCCTGGCTCCTCCCAGCCTCGGGGGGCTCCTGGTGTTCCCTCACTGTGGCTACATCACTTGTCTCTGCCTCCATCTTCACGTGGCCTCCACTTCTTCCAGGGATACTTGGTTTTGGGTTTAGGACCCACCTGGTTAATCCAGGACAGTTTCATTCCAAGACCCTTCACATGGTGACATCTGCAAAGGCCTTTCTTCCAAGTAGGACCACAGTCACGGGTACTAGGGTTTACGATGAGAGCACATCTTTTGAGGGGGCCACAGTTCAACCCTGTACGGGGAGGAAAACACCCCATTTCCTCGATTCTGTTTAGAGTTAGGTCTCTTTGTTGCTCTCTTGCGTCTCCCAGCCTCATCCTTCCTCAGGGGCCTTCCTGTGGTCTTACCTGTTATCTACATGGTTTGCCTTGGCTGGGTGCCAGGGCTCCCACCTAGAATCCTGGCATTCTGGGAGACCAAGGCAGGTGGATTGCTTGAGCTCAGGAGTTTGAGACCAGGCTAGGCAACATATGGAGACCTCATCTCTATAAAAAATACAAAAACAAAACAAAAAAGGACAGTTCGTCTTGCTCACTGCTGTTTTCACCCCAGTGGCTGGAACAGTGGCTGGCAAGGGAAGAAGCAAAGTGCAGACCTGTGCGTCTCATCTGTGAGCTGACCACACACACACACACACACACACACACACACACACAAATTCACACACTGCATACACACATGTGCTGCATACACACATGCCGCATACACACACATATTACACACACACGCTGCATACACACTCACACACACAGCAAACACACATGCCGCATACACACACGCCTGCATACACACACGCCTGCATATACATACATACTACACACACACTGCATACATACACGTGCTTTTTCTGAAAGACATTTCAGAATTACTAATGGTCTCCAGGAAACAGAACTGGGAGTCCAGGTCATGGGGGATGGAATGAGAAGAGCTTTTGCTCCATCTCTTTTTGTACTGCTTGAAATCTATACCCACACGATCCATTATCAAGAAAAAGTCTTAAAGTAGCAACACATCATCGTTACCTACACCTGGAACAGAGCCACTGCAGACGTGACCCCCTCACCTGCTGCAGGTCATCAGTGCCGCTCCTACCCTTCTTGGTCCCTCCCCGGCCCCTCCCTGCTGCCCCCTGCCCCCTCCCCCCTGTAAAGACAGAGTTGAGGGGCATAATATGGTTTGGATCTGCGTCCCTGTCCAGGTCTCATGTTAAACTGTAGTCCCCGGTGTTGGAGGTGGGGCCTGGTGGGAAGTGATTGGATCATGGGGGTGAGTCCATTAGTGCTGTTCTCGTGACAGTGAGTTCTCGTGAGATCTGGTTGTTGAAAACTGTGCAGCTCTTCGCCGCTCTTCTCTGGCACCTGCTGTTCAGCCCATGTGATGTGCTGGCTTCCCCTTAGCATTCCACCATGATTGTAAGTTTCCTGATGCGTCCCCAGAAGCAGAAGCTGCCATGCTTCCTGCACAGCGTGCGGAACTGTCAGCCAATTGAACTTCTTCATAAATTACCTAGTTTCTGGTGTTTCTTTATTGCAATGGGAGAACAGCTTAATAGGAGGTGGAGCACTTCCTCTTCCACGTGTCTCCTTTTCCCTCTGGTCTGTTCTGCTCAGGGTTACCATGGAGCAGCTGCCCTAATATTTGTTTCAAGGATCTAAGTTCTACAGCTAGGCAGCATGGCAACTAGAGGTGCAGGGCTACGTGTCAGCTGCCCTGCATTCAGGGAGCTTGTGCCGGTGTCTTCCATTCCAGACTCACCATCAGCAATCGGGCCTGCAAGGCAGGCCATATGCCCAACCTCCCCGGGCACTGCTGGTTCCAGAGGGTTCCTTCAATAGGAGGCACCAGCACGAGATGGAAAGTTGGGTGTTGATCTTGTGGGCTGGACATGTCCCTTGACAAAGGCCACTGTCTCTCCACGTGGCCCTCTTCATGGGGTGCCTTCCCCCGGTCCCAGGACCTGCTCTCTTCCTTCACCTGTTCGAGCCTTGGGGTGGCAGAGGTGCCCCACTGCTGACAGCTCAGGGGGGTTCATTTGCATTGTGTTTCCCCTCTCACCTGTGCCTTCGTGAATAATTCATTAAAACGCTCCTCAATTTACTCCTTTGCCTGTGTAGCCCCCTTCTAGGCTCCTGGTTCGGGCCTGCCATAGTCTGTTTTCTTCACAGAAGCCAGATAGGTCCTTTTTAATATGAGCCAGATGAGAGCACCGTTTGCTAATGCCTGCCAAAGGCCCTGGCCTCACTCAGAATAAAAGCCAGGCTCCTGCCATGATCTGGCCCCCGGCTACTCTCAGACCACCGCATCCCTCCAGCCACGCTGCCATCTTGCTGTTTCTTGAAGAAGCTAAACACGTTCCTGCCTCAGGGCCTTTGCACTGCCAAGCCCTCTGCCTGGAGCACGCTTCCCCGATCCCCTGCATGGCTCTTTGGGTCATGTTCCACCTCCTCAAAGTAGGCCGTCCATGGCCGCCCTACCTAATGTGCCTGTCCTGTCGACCTCCGTTGCCCTGCCTGGGGTCCTGTTTGGGTTTAGTCCCCATGATAAGATCACCCTCCTACCTGTCTTCCCCAAGAAGGGCAGTTCCTTGAGGGCAGAGTCAAGTCTCCCCAGTCCACAGCTGTGCCCACAGTGACCAGAAGTGCCAGGCATGTGGTGGGTGCTCTGATAGTTGGTGAATGAAGGGACACATTTCACAAGGAGCTTTCTCTGGAATTCTTGGCTACAGCCTGCCTTCTGACACGCCCCTTGATAACAACCTGGATTACAACCTGTCCAGGGGTGATGGGGCATGTTTGAGAAGACACAAGCTTTCTCTTGCAATTCATCCAACCAGAACCCCAAATTAGAACTAAATCACTCCTTTGGTGTCAAGGCTAGAGCAAGAGAAGGGGAAAGACAGCCCACGGGGAAGAGCGGTGGAGCAGGGCCAGGATGGGACGCATCATAAGAACAGTGTGCTTGGCTGAATAATGGCCCCAAAGAGGTCCCCGCCCTAATCCCCAGAACCTGTGACGATGTCACCTTATAAGGTAAAAGGGACCTTGCAAGTGTGATGACGTTAAGAACTTTGAGATGGGGAGATCAGCATGGATTACCCATGTGGACCCAGTGGAATCACAAGGGTCCTTACGATGGAGACGGGACAGTCAGGGAAGATGTATGATGGACAGAGAGGTCGGAGTCATGTGGTTCAAGGAAGACAGGTGGCCCCTGGAGGCGGAAAAGGCAGAAGACAGAATCTCCTACAGCCCCCAGAAGGAAAGCAGCCATGCCACTGTTTTCATTTTAGGGCCTCTACTCTCCAGAACTGTAAGATGTTAAATTTGTGTTGCTTCAAGCTGTTACATGTGTGGTAATTTATTATGGCAACAAGAGAGAACTCATATAAAGAGTAATATCTGCTCTTTCCTAAATGCTTATCAAGTGGGTGCCAGCCGCTGCAGGAGCCCTTACCAGCACCGTGGGGGTCCGGGGCTCCCGACACCCCCAGCACCGTGCAGATCCAGGCTCCCGTTACCCCCAGCACCGTGGGGGGTCCGGGGCTCCCATCACCCCCAGCACCGTGCAGATCCAGGCTCCCGTTACCCCCAGCACCGTGGGGGTCCGGGGCTCCTGTCACCCCCAGCACCATGGGCGTCCGGGGCTCCTCCATTCCACTGATTATCTCCATTCCACTGATCAGCAAGTGGAGGCTCTGAGGTGATGTGGCTTCCTCGGGGCTGCATGGCGAGTGGCTGAGCCAGGCTGGAACGCCAGGTCTCCTTGATCTGAGTCCACATTCTTCCCACTAAGACACCCTGCTTCCCTGGTGCACTCACATTTCTTTGGGCTTCAGTTTCCCCATTTGTCACCCATGGGCCACCTCTCTCCTTGGAGTTTCACCGCCCCTAGCTGCTTTATGCAAAGGAACAGCCAAGATCCCACCTCTGAGCCTTGGGATTCTTCCTGGCCTCAGTCTTCCCTGCCTGGCCCCTGGGAAGATCCAACATGAGGGCGCCTGTGCAGAGAACCCACAGGCCTTGTTGGGTGAGTCTGTATCAACGGCTGGCCAGTGGCCCATCCCTCTGAGCTGCACGTGGGTGTCAGAGGGTGACAAGTCCCCTGACTGCATCGTAAAGCCCAAGACAACCTCGAAATCTGATTGGGAAGGCGAATTTGCATCTGTTGCCTGCCTGGCTGGGTGCTCTTGCACATTCACTCACACAGTCTATCCGAAGCCACCTTTGACACTTCTAATGCCATCATCCACGTTGTACCGCTGGGGAAACTGAGGCCCAGAGAACTGTAACATGAGCTCCAAAGCATTTATTTATGTACTCAACAAATATTTTTTGATGCAGACCTTGTGCTTAGAACAGGGTGTTTTGAACACAGCAGTGGAGCTGTGTCCCAGCAGGAAGAACAGACTGTATAAACCATAAACCACAGAAGAGGTCAGCGAGTGCGCAGGAAAAAGCAGCAGCAGCTCAGGGCAGCAGGGGTGGGTGCAGGGAGGGTGTGGCTGGCAGTGCTCCTGGCAGCGGCTGTGATGTGCCTGGCGCTATGCTGTATCTACTGTCCAGGATTTCTGTCCCCGAGCCCCACAGCCACCCTGCAAGGGGGGGCTCTCCTCCTCATTTCTCAGATGAGCTGGAGGCTCAGGAAGGACACAAGCTGGTGACCACGCAGCTGTGCGGTGTCAGAGTGACGATCTGAACCCAGGTCTGTGTGCATCCAAAGTGGATGGGCTTGCACCCCCTAACCTTGCCCCCAGCAGGGATGCTGTGGCCTTAGAGGGTATGGTCCATGAGGCTCTGCCCTCTGGGGGCTCTGATCTCTGGACCAAAACGTGTCCAGGGACTTTTCCAAGCAAGAACTAGGAGTAAGAGCAGGCAGGGTCGAGCCATCGAGGAGATTTGTTTGGGGGAATCTAAGAGCCTGCATCTGGCCAAGAACACACCAGTGGAAATGCACATTTTCTCCATGTGAACATTATGAGCCCCAGAAATCTGACTTTCCCTGGCCAGGCTGGTGGGAAATGGTCTCTATGTGGCCCAGGGTCCCCAAGTCCCCCCTAAGTAGGTACAGCTGTCAGGCTTCCGTGTCTGGAAACGGTCACATGATACTGACACTAAGTATTTTCCTTCCTAATAAGCTTCCCCCCAAAAAAACTGGCTGTGGAAAGAGCCATCCTCTGCACCCAGCCAAGGCAACCTGTGGCAGAAATTTCCCTTTATGCGAGCACGGAGGCCCTTCTAAGGTGAGAAGCATTTCCTGGCCTCTGGGAAGACACTGGAAGGGACTCTTGGTGGAGCCCCACTGCCCTCTAGAGGTACGGATCCCCAAGCCCCACTGAGGACGCTCAGACCCAGGGCCTGGGCCTCTCCCCAGAACCCCTGCAAAAGCGGCTTCCACAGGCTTCCCTGCAATCTCCTCTAGCCCCCACCACGAACAGCCTTTCCCTGACCTCAGTCCATTTGCTGAGTTAAGACAGGTAGGACACATCGGGCCTCCAGCCAAGTCAGGTCGCTGGACTGCAGGCTAAAGCTCAAGGAACACAGCTTGCTCTGTCCTAGACAATGGCACGCACCCCTGGGAGCTGCTTATGGGAGCTGTTATGGGCACAAGAGAGAACTCATACAAAGAGCAATGTCTGCTCTTTCCTAACTGCTTATCAAGTGGGTGCCAGCCACTGCAGGAGCCATTCCCAGCACTCTGGGAAATTTTTAAAGCCACAAATCCTGAGACGACGGGGATGCCCCCTGATTAATTCAAACTCAACATAATGCTGTAAAGAAAGAGTAAGGAAGTCTAAGACACTTCAGAGTTTTGTGTGATAGCTTTGATGTCCTTTTCGTTTTCTAAAATAAATATCCTTCAAATTATTAACAAAAAAATGTTTGGCGCACTGCTCTGATTGAAATCACTTTTGCAAAAATCCTAACAATGAGAAAGTGATGACGGTGAAGGAGATCTGACCTAACCGACTCCATCTTGCTTCTAACCTCCAAGCTGCCCTTGTTCATTCCTGGGCGTAGGTAACTTTGGGAGGAACTTAGTTTACAGTTTAACTTTGAAATAACGATGATAGCAGCCCTTTCTCAAAACCAATGTCCTTCCTGCCTGGGGACCAGACTGCCTTTGCAAAACTAACAAATTAGCCACAAGATTAGAAGCTAAGGGCTCAGGAGTCACGCAGCCGGAGGCCAAAAGATCCCCAAACTTCCCAGTTTCTCCTACGGGTAACACTGGTATTATAAAATCGAAGCTTGGTGTTTGAGGGACTTTTCGGACCCTGCACTGGATGGGTCAGCTGGGATCACCCAGATTGATACACTGGCTCATCTGGTCCTGTGGCCCCCACCCAGGAACCAACTCAGTGTAATCGGACAGCTTCGACCCCCTGTGAGTTCATCTCCAGCCCAACCAATCAGCACTGCCCACTCCCCGGCCCCCTGCCCACCAAATTATCCTTAAAAAACCTCAGTCTCTGAAGTTTTGAGGGAGACCGATTTGAGTAATAATGAAACTCCGGTCTCCCATTCAGCCGGCTCTGCAGGAATTAAACTCTTGCTCTATTGCAATTCCCATCTTGATAAATTGGCTCTACCTGGGCAGCGGCAGAATGAACCCACTGGCAGCTAGATGCTGAGATGTGAATGATGTTGTTAACACGTAAGTACTCTTTCCTGAAGGTTGGCTCTCGCTTAGTGAGTGGGTACCACGTGCTCCGTGGCTCAGAGATCATTCACCGAGTCCTCAGGACAACTCTGTGAGGCGGTACTGCTGTTGTTGTCATCATTTTACAGATCGCACAGCTCAGAAGTGAAGCCTTCGAGGCTTGGTTTTGGGCAGTCTGGCTCCAACCATTAGGTCACACTTTTTTATTTTTATTTTTTTGAGACTGGGTCTTGCTCTGTCGCCCAGGCTGAAGTGCAGTGGCTTGATCTCGGCTCACTGTAGCCTCAGCCCTCGGGTTCAAGCCATTCTCGTGTCTCAGCCTTGCAAGTAGCTGGGATTACAGATACGCGCCACCACACCTGGCTAGTTTTTGTACTTTTAGTAGCGATGAGGGTTCATCATATTGCCCAGGCTGGTTTCAAACTCCTGACCTCAAATCTGCCCACCTTGGCTTCCCAAAGTGCTGTGATTACAGGCGTGAGCCACCACGCCTGGCCTAGGTCACATTTCTTTTTTGCTGAAGAAATCATCTCTGACATTCAGAGCTTCTGTCTCAGGGGAGTTGAAGCAAGGACATGTCATGGTTTTCATGCCTCCTCTGAGACTCTGGACCCTCCCCACGTCTCTCCACATCTACGTGGTCACAGTCCAATCCCTGTCCAGCGGTCCAGTCCCTGTCTTTTCTCATCGATGGCCACAGCAGCCTCCTCCAGCCCCCTTGGGACAGTGAGGCTCTCTAAGGACACACTTTAGCATGTTTCATGTGATGGCTACTTTGATGTCCTTTTTGTTTTCTAAAATAAATATCCTTCAAACTATTAACAAAAAAATGTTTGGTGCACTGCTCTGATTAAAATCGCTTTTGCAAAAATCCTAACAATGAGAAAGTGATGACAGTGAGAGAGATCTGACCTAACCGACTCCATCTTGCTTCTAACATCCAAGCTGCCCTTGTTCATTCCCGGTTCATTACATTGCTTCTCCTCTCAGAACCTGCTGACGTTGTAGCTTAACATGTGCTGTGTGATCATGTAACCCGTCTCCTCCCTGTGGACTCTGATTCCCCTGAAGACGAGGACTCTGCTTGGGCTCCCACTGTGTCCCTTGGGCTGACTTCTGTGTCCTCAGTTCCCCACCTCCAACTCCCATGGCACAGAGCAGGCACTCTAATATTTGCTGACTAAATAAACTCATAAATGAATGAATGAGGCTGGGCATGGTGGCTCATGCCTACAATCCCAAAACTTTAGGAGGCTGAGGCAGTCAGATCACCTGAGGTCGGGAGTTTGAGAACAGCCTGACCAACATGTCGAAACCCCGTCTCTACTAAAAAATACAAAAATGAGCTGGGTGTGGTGGCGTGCACCTGTAATCCCAGCTATTCGGGAGGCTGAGGCAGGAGAATCACTTGAACCCAGAAGGTGGAGGCTGCAGTGGGCTGAGATTGCGCCATTGCACTCCAGCCTGGGCAACAGAGTGAGACTCCATCTCAAAATAAATGAAGAAATAAATAAAAATGAATGAATGAAAGCAAAGTGCAGTAGGTGCTCCCAGGAGGGAGAGAGCCCATCTTGATTGTGGGTGGGAGGGGGCCAGGGAGGCTGTGGAAAATGTGGCACTAGAGTCAGAATGTAGACATGTGGAGAAAGGGCGGGGAGGGCACTGTATGAGGAAAGGCACGGGGATCGGACACTGTGCCACATCCCTGGGGAGGAGAACCCTTTTACCAAGGCTCCGAGACCCTTGCAATGTGGTCACAGTCTGCCATGTTTTGTGGTCACAGTCAAACTACGTTTCAGCCATAAGCAAGCCGCTCACAGCTCCCACCTCAGGCCTTTCTGCCGCTGTCTCCCCTTCCTGCCACGCCTCTCCTTCAGTACCAGGCTGCCGAAGTCCAGCCTGGCTTTCTGCCCAGCAGCTGCAAACTGGTGACCCGCAGGCTGGACCTGGCTTGGGAATGCTTTTTGTTTCATCCACCCAGTGTTGTTTGCTTGTTTGTTTGTTTTGAGACAGGGTCTTGCTTTGTCACCCAGGCTGGAGAGCAGTGGCATGATCTCAGCTCACTGCAACCTACCTCTCCCGGGTTCAAGTGATTCTCGAGCCTCAGCCTCTTGAGCAGCTGGGATTACAGGCACCCATCACCACACCCAGCTATTTATTTTGTTTTTTCAGTAGACGCAGGGTTTCACCATGTTGGTCAGGCTGGTCTTGAACTCTCAACCTCAAGTGATCTGCCTGTCTCAGCCTTCCAAAGTGGTGGCATTACAGATGTGAGCCACTGCACCCAGACCCTTTTTGCTCTTTTGAAAAAAACACTTGAAATTCAGGTGTCTTCACCAAAAACATGTTTCGATTTCTACTTTGTTTTGAAGAACTAGATGATTTGGCCACACTCACCCCACATCCTTTTTGGTGACCGTGAGTCAGAGCTGAGTAGCCACCACTGCTTTGATGGGGGCACGTGCTGTCAGCTGGCCACCATCTCCCCCTCACTGTGGCATTACCTTCCACCCACTTTGTTCTTCCTTGTCACATACCCAGGCCCTGCAGCAGCGCTCCACACACATATGGAACTCAGGTGGCCTGCCCATGGGATGCCTGCTGCAATGTACCCATGTCTTCTCTAAGCCTCTGTGCCCAGCACTGCCCGCAGAGGGGCACTGTTCCCAAGCCTGGTCCTTCTCAGCATCCAGGGCTCAGATTACCTGTTGCACCTTCGGAGAGGCCCTCCCTGAGCTCCCTGGCTGCAGCGTGTCTGCCGCACAGTGGCACTGTTGTTCTTACCCTCTGCCTGCACTGTTACAGCTCTCCCTGTCATGTGCCGTCCGGTTTCTGTGTTTGGGGAGTTGGCCTCCCCCCAGTGCAAAGTCAGCTCCGTGTGAGCAGGCATCAGATCCATTGGGATTGTGGCTGTAACCCCAGGGCCTCGCAGTGTGTCTGGAACACGGTAGGTATTATATCAGTATTTGTGGCACACGTGAATGAAGGAATGAATGAAGGCAGAAATGAACACACAATTTCTATTCTCCAGGAGCTCCCACTTAGTAGCAGGACAGGGAATAGGCCTTAGAGACTACGGGGTGTTGTGATGACTCCCTCCAACTCCTACCCCACAAAAGACAGATCCAGGGAAAACCTGTGAAGGTAAACTTATTTGGAAAAAGGGTCTTTTTGGATGTAATGAAGTTAATGATCTCAAGATGAGATCATCCTGGATGATCTGGGTGGTCCCTAAACCCAGTAACAAGTGTCTTTAAAGAAGAAAAGAGATCACAGGCATGGAGGCAGAGGCTGGAGCTTAACTGCCACAAGCTAAGAACCCCTGGAGGCATCAGAAGCCAGACAATGCTGGCCAGGATCCCCCTGTGGAGCTTTCAGGGGGAGCACAGCTCTCCATGCACGGATTTTCGACTTTTGGCTTCCAGAACTGCGAAAGGATTGCTTTGGGCCATCCACTGTGTGGTCATCTGTCATGGCAGCCCCAGAAAAGGAATACATGGATCAAGCGCAGATGTTTGAGCAGCATTCATGCGACCTGCAAAGGGTCTCACAAGATGCCAGTGCTGCGAGGCTTCGTTCGAAGAGCTGCTTTTTTTTTTTTTTGAGACAGAGTCTTACTCTGTAGCCTGAGCTGAAGTGTAGTGATGCAATCTTGGCTCACTGCAACCTCTACCTCCCAGATTCAAGTGATTCTCCTGCCTCAGCCTCCCGAATAGCTGGGACTACAGACATGTGCCACCAGGCCCGGCTAATTTTTATATTTTCAGTACAGACAGGGTTTCACCATGTTGGCCAGGCTGATTTTGAACTCCTGACCTCAGCCTCCCAGAGTGCCGGGATTACAGGTATGAGCCACCACACCTGACCAACGAGCTGCTTTTGCTGGAGCAGCGGCCAAGCTTGGCTCTTCCTGCCCTTTGGAGCATCTGCCAGACACCACTTCAGAGGCCTGCGATGCAGCATCTTTCACCATGCTGCTCCTGTGATTAGAATTCCACAGACTTCTCAGCCTACCGTTTGGATCTTGTTTCCTGGATCCCCTTCCCACAGATGTGCACTTGCCAAGTGGAGCGCCTTCCTCCCCTGCACACAGGGACCTGGTCCTCTCTGTGTGGGGGTCTCTCCTACCTCCCCCGGCCTCAAAGCCACTAACCCCATGGAGCTTTCCCTAATCCCCTGGTTGGATTCTTCTGCTCGGTTCTCTGCGCCTTTCAGAAGGTAGAAAGTATGATCCACCTCCCAGTCCTGTCTCTTCCAGCAGCATGCAGGGGAAACTGACATGCCATGCCTGTCTGCACCCTTCCCAGGGAAACTGTCATGCTGCGCTGTGCCTGTCTGCATGTTTCCAAGCACACAGGAAAAAAAAACAACAACAACAACAGCAAAACCCTCAGCAAAGCATAGCTTTTTGCCATCCTCTGTCCCTGTGTAGCCAACTGGCCACCTCCTGCAGCCATTTCCCAGATACCACTGAGCCTCTGACCAGTCTCATGTCCAGCTCACAACCTCAGACCTCCCTCTCCCACCTCCCCAGGGTCACACCTTCTGCCTCAGGGCCGGGCAGACCTCGCCTTGGGAACTTCACACTTGTCATGAGACCTGAGACCACTCACTGGAGGGTCCTGCACCAAGTGGGTCAAGGGCATGACCTTTTGCCCCGACATTCCCAGCTCCTGAGTGGGACCTCGGATGGAAACACTACTCAGATGGCAAACACCAATGGCACTTGCCTGGTAGGATGCTGTGAGAATGACGTGAGGTCACTTAATGTGACTCCCTTAGCAACCATGTGGGCTGGAATAAGCACTTGATAATAGTAGCTAGCATCGATGATGATGACGAGGGTGATGATGATGGTCATCGCCATCCCCGGTGCTGGCCCCAGGTCAACACATACGTGTATGGGGGCGTGACAGGGCTGGCCTCCTACCTCTGACTCAGGCCGGCAGCACTCCGGGGAGCATGTGGGCAGGCCTCGTCCACGCCAGAGCTACAGCGTCCACGCCCCATTCTGGCCCCCGTCCACTCGGTGTCCTTTCTCCATCTGAGTCGACTTCTGTGGTGCTGGAAGATGCTTTCAAAATGATGTGAGCATATTTCTGAGGTCAACTTCTAATCAAAAACGACTCCCAGACGGTGCCCTGGTTTAAAAAGAAAAGAGAGAAGAAATGGAGTGAGTCACCGTCCAAACCATTTGAATGAAACAAAGACACAACAAACTCTCTGCTTTCCTCTTGAGCCAGAGTGGATGACCTCAGTCCTGTAGAGACACAGCTGGAGGGAATTAAGGGGGATCTCCGGTTCTCTGAGATAGTGAGGACGGCACAGCAGAGCCACCATGACTCATGTTGAGACCCACAGCAATAGAATCCAGGGGCCTGGAATCCCAGGGGCCCGTAGCCAAGGCAAAAGCCAGCACTGGTGGGTAGGGAGGGGGTGGCAGGAGGCTGAAGGACTGCAGACTCTGGAATACTTGATGAGTGAGCTTGAAAAAGACCCCAAAGCTGGAGCAATCTGACCCCCACAATGTCTTCTGGGGACCTGGAGGACATTGCCAGACCTTGACTTGGGCTTTATAAATGCCCAGAGTGTCCCAGTTGGCAACTCGATTTCCAGTGTCTGGAGTCCTTCCTCTAGTACTCCCAGGGCCCAGCCTCCATCACCCTCGCCCTCTGGGAGGAGGAGGGCAAACACAGTCATGGCTCAGGAATCTTAGGGCTTCGTTTTGGAAGGCTGTGTCTCCCCGGGCTCTGAACTTGGAAGTCTCTTTGCCAGACAGGCTTTTCCTGGGAATGGAGGGAGACTTGGCTGGAGAGAGATGGGCAGGCCGAGGGGAAATTGCAGGTGGGCTTTGCACTCCGCCATAACTCTTAGGCCAGTGTTCTCACCTTGCACTCAGGATGGTCAACGTGACTCACTGAACTTGCGGGATCAAACCTTTTTTGAAAATTGAACTTGTTTCTAAAATGGTAGTAATAATATATACACAGGGTGAAACTTTTTTCCAATAACAAAGAGAAACGTAACAATGTTTTCTTCTGCCAGACTACCTCCGAGCCCATTTTTCAGTGGTATTAATTCTTAGTTTTGGCTTTTCTAGTTTTCCAGTGGTAAAGTTTACCCTTAATAATATGGCTACTTCTACTTCTTGATGTATCAATTTTAGATGGCACTGAATGATTCCTTCCATTGAAAGATAAGGAAAGTAGTGTTGTTATTCTGACTTCTGGGTGTTCTTCCTCCTATCCCATCCACGTTACTTATAAAATTTTAAATCATGGACCCTGAGTCTGAATTCAATTCCCACCTCAGCCACTTACTTGCTGTATAACTTCGGGCAAGTTACTTAACCTCTCTGTGTTCCAGTTTCCTCATGAATAAAAATGGAGATAATGAGAGTACCTGCTTCATAAAGTTGTCATGAAGATTAAGAATTAAAACATCTAATGTTAATTCATGTTAAGTGCTTAGAACAGTACCTGACAGGTGGTAAGTATCAATAACTGTTAGCTACTACTTCTCATTATTCTGTTCTAAAGTTTAGAACAGTATTCACCAAGTAACTAAGTATGACTAGTCACGGAGAAGAAAATGTGATCTCAAGACACAGAATCGTTACAGCACAAAGGAGAATTTTCCAAGTGCCGGATTTGATAGATAACTCTTTCAGTGCCTTTCCCCTTTTGTATAACTGTCAACTGCCACTTTAAAAAACCTTTATGCCATCCTCTTTTTTAGATTTCTTTTGGAGAGATGGCCATACATCTTTGGGTAATTTTTTCATATACAGTATATAATTTGTAAATTTTCAAAATCTTAAATATCTAAGAGTAGGATGTTTATCTATATAAATAATCCTAGCTGAAAAGATTTTACCCTCAGAATATGGAAGACATCTTTATCATCTTCTGGCATCCAAATAGACAACAAATCTGATGTTAATATGATTTTCAATATTTTGTAATTGACCACTTTTTAAATTATTTTTTCCAAAAGCCTAGTCTTTATTCCTAAGGTTTTAAAATTCTCTCTGATGTTTGTAAGTATGCACTGTGATTGGCACCAGGCGGAACTATGTAATCTGAAGACTCAAGTCAAGATGTGTAATAAAATGTTCTCCTTCTCCCTTTTACTATTTCTTCCTCCTCCACTCTCTCTCTTCTCTTTTGAAATGCTCGTTTACAGAGGCTGGATAGCCTAGATTGATCTTCTTCTATCTCAACTCTTCGAATTTCTAGTTTTGTCTAGTCATCATCCTATATTCTAGGAGGTTTCTTCAGTTCTATCTTCCATGTTACTAACTTTGTCATCAGCCATGTTGATTTCATTTTTCATTTGCTGAAATTTTTATATTTTGCATTGTCAAGAACATTTCTTGTTTTCCGACTGCTCAATTTTCACAATAATCTACTCTTGTTTTGTTGATGTGATAGTCTCTTAAATATTCCTCAAGATACAAACTAGAATGAAAACTTAAAAAATTCTTTTCCTGCAAATATTTCATATCATTCCAGTATGAAGTGTTCAGTTTATTTACTTTGATTCTTCCCTTTTTGTGACATTTGTTTTCTGCAGATGTCTTATGACGCCTTGAATGTGGCTTCACATTTACAAATAAATGACCAAGTTGGTTAGTGTCTGTAAGTGGCACGGGCTTCCTGACAACCTTATATGGTCTCATTCCCCAATGGGACTCTCCCTGAAATGGCAGCCACACTGTGGGCTGTGTATACATGGACGGGAACACCAACCAGCAAGGTTCCTTATAGGGCAGGGCTCCCCAGCCCCTGGGCCATGGACTGGTACTGGTCTGTGGCCTGTTAGGAGCCAGGCCGCACGGCAGGAGGTGAGTGGGAGGTGAGCAGGCACTGTCACCTGAGCTCTGCCTCCTGTCAGATCAGCAGCTGCATTAGGTTCTCATAGGAGAGCAAACCCTATTGTGAACTGTGCATTTGAGAGATCTAGGCTGTATGCTCCATGTGAGAATCTAATGCCTGATGGCCTGAGGTGGAACACTTTCACCCTGAAACTACCCCCACTCCACCCCGGTCCATAGACAAACTGTCTTCCATGAAACCAGTCCCTGGTACCAAAAGTATTGGGGACCGTTGCTGTAGCGAACGGGGCAGAGAGCATACAGGCAGGCCAGAGAGACACCAAACTGCCAAAGCAAAGGAGGCTACACAAACAAGAGCTTACTTTTTCTTGGGTAGAAAGAAGTCTAAGGGTAGACAATCACCCACAGTAGGGTGGCTCAGAGATGTCACTAAGCACTTGAGCTCTTCCTGGTTGCCCCCTGGTAGGGCTTGAAAGATGGCTGCTGCCCCTGCGGTCTCACTCCTGAGCTTCCAGTGGGGTGGGTGAGGGCACACACCAGGAATCCAAAGGCTAACCCCCCAGCAGACTTCTCATATCTCATGATGTTGTAAGAGACTGGGAGATTGAACTTTTTAGCCAAGTGTTCTGTGACCTTGAATCAATTTCCTTTCTCTTAGAAAGGAAGAAAAATAGATCTCAGGTAAGTCACCAACTATATGTGTGATGGGCATTTTTACACTGGAAGGTAAATACCTTCAGCCTCTTCAGGCCTGCAGACTGTGTGGAGCAGAACAGCCGCCTCAGCCCAGCCAAGAGAAAGAAAGAGAGAGAGAGAGAGAGAGAGAGAGAGATTGAGATTTAATGTTGTTTTAGCTACTGTTATTTGGGTGTTTGCCTTAAAACAAGGAAGGCCCAAAAAGACACCCTAAGATGTCTTCTCAGGCCATTTTTTTTTTTTTTTTTTTGATGGAGCCTCACTTTGTCGCCCAAGCTGGAGTGCAGTGGCATGATCTTAGCTCATTGCAACCTCCACCTCCCAGGTTCAAGTGATTCTTCTGCCTCAGCCTCCCGAGTAGCTGGGATTACAGGCACCCACCACCACATCTGGCTTATTTTTGTGTTTTTAGTAGAGATGGGGTTTCACCAGGTTGGCCAGGCTGGTCTCGAACTCTCAACCTCAGGTGATCTGCCCACCTCAGCCTCCCAAAGTGCTGGGATTACAGGCTTGGAGCCACTGGGCCTGGCCAGACCATTTTAAAAAATCATTATTCTATCTTCCACATCACCAGTGGAAAGGTGGAATAATGGTTCCCAAAGATGTCCACATTCAAATCCCCAAAACTTGTGAATATGGTTCTCTAGATGACAAGCGGACTTTGCAGATGTGGCTAAGTGATGGATCCTGAGATGGGGAGATTATCCTGGATGATCTGGGTGGGTTCAATGTAATCACAAGGGTTCTTAGACGAGGGAGACAGGAGTATCAGTGTCAGAGAAGGAGACAGGAGATGTAATCATAGAAGTGGAAGAGAGTGTATGAGTGTGTGTGTGTGTATGTGTGTGTGTGTCTGTTTGTGAAACAGAGAGACAGAGAGATTAGAAGATAGTGTCCTGCTGGCTAGCTTGGAAGATGGAGGAAGGGGCCAGGATCCGAGAAATGTGGCCAGCTTCTAGAAGCTAGAAAAGGCAAGAAACAGATTGTCCCCTGGAGCCTCCAGAAGGAACAGGCCTGCCACACCTTGACTCTAGGACTTCTGACCTCTAGCTGTAAGATCTTGAAGCTGCATTGTTTTAGGACATGAATTTTGTGGTGATTCGTGACAGCAGGGGTAGGAAGCTCAGACGCTGGTTAAAGACGTGCGCATCGATGGAGTGCTGCACCCACGCTGGATGCTTCACTGGCATGACCTCAGTCCTTACAATCATGCCAGGCCATTACTCCTGCCACTTCCATTTGACAGATGAGAAAGTTGAGGCTCAGAGAGGTTACATAAATCAAGGTCACACAGCGAGTGAGTGGCAGAGCCAGGAGATATTCCTACTCCTTACTCTTCTGCAAAAAAACATACAAGGTTCAAAAGGGGACTGTGAGAGGTGCCAGCCTGCCCTCTGAGTCAACCTGGGAAGTGATGCCTTGTTTTTCCTGACTTGTCAGGATATCCTCTCACCCCCTAATTCTCCTTCTTTCGATTAAAAATAGCCTTTGCTCTACTGCAGTTTGGCGGCTCAGCGACCCCTCATTTGTGGCTATCCATAAGCATACCACAGACCTCCTTGCTTTGAGAAAACAGCTTTCCTGTGATGACAGAAGCCTGAGTCAGGGGTGCTGATGGCAGAGGGAGGGGGGAGTCGGCAACTCCCGAGAGCAGCTAAGCTCAGAGCCCTTCTGGGGCAGGCGTCGCAGCCAAATCTGCAACACACCCTAGGGACCCTTTGGCATCTGCTCTATTGAGGCCACTTTAAAAGGAGTTGGAGAAAGTTCTGGCCCAAACCCCAGGAGCCAGGGAATATCCTGCTCCCTTGCAAGCTTGTTCTTTCTGCTTCTTTACCTGCAGTGATGTCTCTTCTGAGACCTCACGGTGCTACTACCTGGCTGTCTGTCCAGGGGCAGCTGCCATCCTTCTCTAACCTGGCCCCAGCCTCATGTCTAACTTGGGTGGTGGGATTGGAATATCTCATGTCAGAGGTCCCTGTGACCGCCTGCTGGCTCTGGGTGGAGTATGTACTTAATGTCTTAAACCTTGTGCCTCTGAAAGGACCTCTCTTGCAGGATGGTTTGAGGATTCAACCAGATAATGCAGGGCAAGGGAGTAGCATAGTCTTGGTAGAGTCAGCTCACCATAGATTGCGGAGCCTTTTCATTATTATTTTTAGTTTTTAGTTTTTGAGACAGAGTCTCACTCTCTCGCCCAGGCTGGAGTGCAGTGGCCTGATCTCGGCTCACTGAAACCTCTGCTTCCCGGGTTTAAGCGAGTCTTGTGTCTCAGCCTCCCAAGTAGCTGGGATTACAGGTGGCCACCACCACATCCTGCTAAGTTTTGTATTTTAGTAGAGATAGGGTATTGCCATGTTAGCCAGGCTGGTCTCGAACTCCTGATCTCAAGCAATCTGCCCGCCTCAGCCTCCCAGAGTGCTGGGATTACAGACTTGAGCCCCCACGCCCAGCCCCTTTTCACTGTTATTACTATTATAGCAATAATAACAGTATTATTTTTTCTTGACTCTTGATGCTCTCCTAACAAAACAGGTTTATTTCTTGCCCCCTCCTCCAAGGTCAGGTTTCTGAATCTAAGCAGAGATTGCAAACAAGGAGTCCCACAGTCACACCCAACCCGCGGATGTGTTTCCGAGGTGTTATTCTGCACAACCGTTTCACAAGTTGAAGTAGTTACCATAGGTAGGTAGGGTACCGTTTCAGCTGCTGATCTGGAGACCCCAAATAACAGCAGAGATAACTTTGTAGCTCTGCCCCTGAGCAGTTCCAGGATAAGCAGGTGGATATGTGGATCTGCGGGTGGGGACCCAGGCTCCCTTTCTCTTGTTCCTCTTTTTCCTTCCAGAATGTTCCTTACCAGAAGGTCCACAGTGCCTCGCCATCAGGTCAGCTGGGGCTGCATTCAGCTGGTAGGAAGAGGGCAGGGAAGGGTGTGACCCTCCTTCTGAGGGCCCAGCCTGGCAGTTGCCCACATCTGCTCACAGTTCATTGGTCCATTCTGGTCACTTGGCCACATGTAGCTGCTGGAGATGTAGTTCATTCACGGTGACTGTGGCCCAGCTCAAACCCAGAGGTACCATGGCCAAAGAAGAAGGAGCTAATCAATTTGGGGGACGCGTGGTCTCTGATACACTAACATTTACAAATCAGGAGATGTGAGGTGTGTATTGAGATCCTGGTGCACTCTGGGGATGTTAAGTGCTGAGTGCTTCGATGCGCCAGGCCCACGTGGAGTTTCCTCATTTAACCCCCGAATAGGCCATATACAGGAAGTTCTGTATCATCCCCAGCCACACATGAGGAAACAGAGGTTTAGCAGAGTCCTGCAACAGGCCCCAAACCACAGTTAGAAAGTAGAAGAGCTGGTTCCACCCCAGGCCTGACTTTAAAGCCTGTGTTTTCATCTCTGCGCTCATTCTACATATTTGGCAGGTCGGGCCCCTGTATTTTCCAAGAAGCTGAGTGTGAAGTGCCATGGCCCTTTCCTTCCCATCTTCCTTTCTAGACACATTCCAGAAGTCAAATCATTGCAACAAACAATATTTTCTGAGTGTCACTAAGGTCCAGGCAGTAACTATGCTGAAAAGTCAATGAATCCTGTCACACAATCACGCTACCTACCAAGCTCATTATTCCCATTTCATGAATGAAGAAACTGAGGTCCTTAGAGCCAGGTAGTCAGCATGCAGTGTTACTCAGCTGCTCCAAAGACCATGGAGCCAGCTGAAATTCTCCTTTGAGATGTCAACTGCTATCAGTGGGTCTCGACCTGTTTAGTCACCCCAGCACATGTCATCCATCTATTTATCCATCCACTCACCACCCACCCACCCACCCACCCATCCACCAGTCCACCTGTCCACCCATCCATCTACCCACCCATCCATCCACCTACCTATTCCTTCATCCATCCACCTACCCACCCATCCACCAGTCCACTCATCCACTCATCCATCCATCCATCCACCCACCCAGCCATCTGCCTTCCTATTCATCCATCCACCTACCCATCAACCCATCCATCCATTCACCCATCCATCCAACCATCCATCCACCTGTCAAC
This sequence comes from Cebus imitator, assembly GCF_001604975.1. Taxonomy (NCBI): domain Eukaryota; kingdom Metazoa; phylum Chordata; class Mammalia; order Primates; family Cebidae; genus Cebus; species Cebus imitator. Next base: position 770,597 of record NW_016107539.1, on the reverse strand, counting down.
CTATCCACCTATCAACCCATCCATCCATCCACCCATCCATTCATCCATCTATCCACCCATCAACCCATCCACCATCTATCCATCCACCCACCCATCCACCCACCCACCCATCCATCCACCCATCCACCCATCCATCCATCCACCCCTCCATTCATTCATCCATCCACCCATCCATTCATCCATCTATCCACCCATCAACCCATCCACCATCTATCCATCCATCCATCCATCCACCCCTCCATTCATCCATCCATCCACCCATCCACCCATCAAACCATTCATCTATCCACCCATTCATCTACCCATCCATCCACCCATCCACCCATCAAACCATTCATCTATCCACCCATTCATCTACCCATCCATCCACCTACCAACCCATCCATCATCCTTCCATCCATCCATCCACCCATCCATCCACCCATCAACCCATCCATCCATCCATCCATTCACCCACCTATCCTCCCATCCTGCTACTTATTCACCCACCTGTCTATTCATCCACCCACCCACCTATTCATCCACCCACCTATTTATCATCCATCTATCCATCCATCCATTTACCCACCAGTTCGTCCACACACCTATCATCTATCTAACCATTCAGTAAATATTTTATGTGCCAGGTAACAACATTCTAGGAGCAGGGGAGGCAGCAGCAAATGAGAGAGACAAAAATCCCTGACCTGCTGGAGCTGACTTTTTAGAGGGATAAACAAATAAATATAAGTTAGGTCATGATGGATGCTAAGAAGGACAAAGCACTTTAGGGAAAGAGCAAGCGTTAGTGAAGTGGTGGGAGTCTCACTGAGCAGACCCCGAATGAAGGGAAGGAAGGAGGCATATGCAAACGCAGGAGAACTATTCCAGGCAGAGGCACCAGCAAACACAAAGCCCCAGGTGTGAATGTGCCAGGTTTGCTCGAGATTTGCTCAGGGAGGCAGAGAACAGGAGGGGATGAGGTCAAGCAGGCCACGGGGCAGGATCCTGCAGGCCTGTGACCATGCAGCATTTCTTTGGGTATTTCTCCAAGCAGGTGAGGAGCCATGGAGGGTTTTGACATCCCGACTGTCCCTTTAATATACCACCCTCCCCTTGGAGCTCAGGCAGTGCCCCATCACCACACCCTTCACCCTTACCCCTGCAGAGAAAGGCCGGGCAGCTGGATGGGGATTTTTCTCCCTGGTTGCTCAGGCTCTGGGAGGGATGCCACTGGCTGATGGGGTAACAGGAGTGTCACTCCTCACCGTGGGCTGACGGGGCAGCTGTGATTCTCTAATACAAGCCCGGTTGCAGGCCGAGCATGATGGCTCATGCCTATAATCCCAGTACTTTGGGAGGTCGAGGCAGACGAATTGCTTTAGCTCTGGAGTTCAAGACCAGCCTGGGCAACATAGCAAAATCTTGTCTCTATTTTAAAAAATCAAAAAAATTAGCCAGGCATAGTGGCACACGCCTGTAGTCCCAGCTATTTGGGAGGCTAAGGCTGAAGGTTTGCTTGAGCTCGGGAGGTGGAGGTTGCAGTGAGCCATGATCTCGATACTACACACAGCCTGTGTGACAGAGCTAGAGAGCAAGACCCTGTCTCAAAACAAAAAAACAAAAAAAGAACAAAGCCAAACCCAGTCGCAGGCTGTCTGTGTGCCCAAGGTGACTCATCCATGTAAGCAGAGGACTCACACAGGTCTTCACTTGCAACCAGCAAAGTAAGTCAGGAGGGGATTTTATCCCTAGGCTGAAGGTCCCTGCCCCAGCTTCCCACCCCTTCCCTTCTGAAACTGAGGCTAGGGATGGCCTCGGGACTGGGTGGGGGGCAGAGATTAGGCTCAACGTTGCCTTTAATTCTCACAACAAACCTTACAGAAAGCTCCAGTGTCATGCCCATTTTACAGATGGGGAAACTGAGGCTTGAGGTTTAGCTGGTGAGGTATCATGCCCAACACCAGCTGCAGAGTAAGTGATGAAGGTGGGATTTGCAAACAGGGATGGCAGCTACATGACCAAGGGGCTCACCAAGGGAACAGAAGTGGAATCACCCCCAATCGCTCCCCATCATTGGACACCAGCTGGATCCCACACAGCGCTCACCCTTGCGAGCCATCTCATTTGATCGTCACTACAAGCCCACGAGGTGAGCTGCCATCATTCCCACTTTGCAGATGAGGAAACTGAGATGCTGAGAGGCTGAAAGAACTTGCTCAAGTCACCCATCTGGCAGATGGCAGCCCCAGCACTTACACCCCCAGGGGGCCTCAGAGCTCATGGTCTACTCCTGTGCAAGATTTGTTTTCTGTGGCTTTGTATTTCACATGCATTTTACTTCCTACTTAAGTTTGGCTGAAGGAAGCACATGGAACATTTCCACTACTGGGAAAGGCTGGGATGGACCCTTAATTTCAAAGAGAGCTTCCTCGGTCAGATGGTCAGTGTCAGCTTCCTGACATGCAGCTCCCCAGACAAGGCTGTGAGGTGAACACAAGACAGTGAACCCTGGAGGACAGGGACCATGACCTTTTCGTGGCCTCTAATCAGTAAACCAAGAAATGAAACTTAATATTGATCAAACGCCTACTCTGTGCTAGGAACCCTGCCAGACAATGGGGACATGGAGATGAATGAATCTAGCCTAGCTTCTAACCCCATGGTGGACCTACCGGGCAAAAATGTGACTGGGCGCATGGAGACCACAAGGGCTACGAACAGAACGTGTGAGGTGAGACAATGGCTCATCCAGATCGTTCCACCCAGGAATCCCCTCTGGGGAGGGGACATTTGAAGATGGGACCTGAATAACAAGAGGACACAGACTGGCTTCTTTCTTTTCGCATCTCCAACACTGGGTCACCATCAATATCACTACCTCCCTCACAGCTCCCATGCTGCTGGCCAGTGGTGCCTTCTGTCTATTTTCTTGTTCAGAGTATTTATGTCCATTTTACAGAGAGAAAACTGAGGCTCTGTGAGGCACTGTATGTCACCCGTGGTCACTGGCGGAGCTGGTGTTTAAAGTCATATCCAAGTGGTGCCAAAGCCAAGCTCCTCCCCCAACACATCCTGCTCATTTGCTGAATGATCACACTAGAGACGGTAAATTCCACAAGCCCTGACACATCTGTCACCAGAGGGTGACATCATCCTACTACGGGTGTGGGCAGGTGGCAAGGGTACCTCTCTCATTTCCTTCCTGATCACTGAGGACCACCAGGCACAAGGCTGCCCTCCAGGGCACGGTTCTCCCACCTGGTCCTCAGGCATGGGCACTAGAAGGTGCTGGAAGGTTCTGTCAACACCAGCCCTCACCCAGGCCCTGGAAAGGCCACTGGCTACCCCTAGCTCCCTACCCATCACCTCCAGCTCCAGAGTTGAGGAGTCTTTCGGGTTGTCCCTGCAGGGTGGTGGTGGGTCACCCCAGGGCTGCTTGGTACAGGGTGCCCCACACCATGGCTCCCGAGTGTTCCAACAGGAAAACCAGTCATGTGTTCTGCCCCAGCGGGTCATAAATGTCACTCCTGGAGATTAGCTGGGCTCTGTGCTCTTGAGCTCCGCCTTTCTAATGAGCACGAGGAAGAACTGAGTCACGGCCCCTAGACCTTTCTAAATTGGACTCAAAATTAAAGAACAAATGAGAGAAGGAAAGGGCTTGATTGTTTTAAGAGCAGAAAAATGAGTTTTCTTCCAGCCTGCATGTCTCCAGAGCGACCCCGGGGAGTGAGCTCAGAGCAGCCTGGTGCCCACCCCCGCACCTCCACTTCACCTTCAAGGTGAAGCCAGGAGCCAAAGGAAATATTGTGATAAAGTCTAAGGTCCTGCTGATGCCTGCCTGTGACTTGATTAACTGAACCGAGTGCAAACAAATCTCACAGCTCCCTCCTCTGCAAATGTGGGTGGGGGAGGCAGGGCCTGGGCTCAGAGTCACCCCCGCCCCTGCCAAGCCCGACTCTGTCCCCTGCTCCTCAAGTTTCTTGTTTCTTTCTGTAGAGTACCCAGGACTCCTCCAGAACTTGTGTGGCCCACTGCAAAATGAAAGCGCAGGGTCCTTGTCTGAAAACCAGGACAGAAGGCACCACTGAAAATACTAACATAAACCTTCTTTTTCCTTTCTTCTGTGGTCCTTCTCTTGAGATGGTGTTTTGGTGCTTTGAAGAATTTGCTGTTTATTATTGTTTGAAGCAAAAAAAAAAAAAAATTGAAAAATGTTGAATTATTAGCATGCATTTTTATATTATGCAATCCCAATTTCAAATAGAAGACGACGAACATTTAGCTCATAAGCGGCATCACTGAAACTTTGGCACTCGTGTTTTGGAGCTTGTGCGTGGGTATGTGAGTTGTTCCTACCAGGATCGAGGAAACCTCCCCCGAAACGATCTCAATTGCTTTTATTTCACTTCCTGAGACATGCGCATTTACACCTACATTGCCTCCGGCTTACTGATGAATAAAGAAGGGTTGGAAGGAGAAGGAACCCTGGTCGCCCTGTCTTTCCCCTTCCTTCCAAGTCACCGCGTTTAGCAAGAATGGCTGACCGCTACAGCGAAGTCCCACACGTGAGAAAGGGTTCCTGCGTCATGCGTGTTTCTTTCTGCCTTGACAGCAAATGAATGGTTCTGGAGAGAACATGGCCCTCAGAGCTGCCAGCGTCTCTTGTTCCTCAGTCACACATGGGACGTTCACCTTGTTTTTGCTCTGAGTCTCACTGAACTCACACAGAAGTCTGAAATCATGGGGCACAGTGAAAGCAGTGTCCTGCGCGGATCTTCTCTGCTCAGGCACACGCTCCCTTAGCCCATCAGACTTCATTCATAAAACCTAAGTTCAAACATGAAATCATTAAGAATTTTAAGATGGCAAAAGCAGAGAATGAAGCCAAGTTCCAAGTCCCTCTGAGCATGAGACCCTGTGCAGTCGCACAAGTTGCACACCTGTGAATCTGATCCTGATAGGAACTTGTTGATTTTTCTTACTCAGATAACGTACGTATATTGTAAAAACATTAGGACCCAGCAGGAAGCGAAGTACAAAAGTGACAATTACCACGAGCAGTGACTCCCATTCACATCGGCTCTTGGCTGGGCGCGGTGGCTCACACCTGTAATCCCAGCACTCTGGGAGGCCAAGGCAGGTAAGTCACTTGAGCCCAGGAGTTGGAGACCAGCCTGGTCAACATGCTGAAACCCCATCTCTACCAAAAAATACAAAAAATTAGCCAGGCATGGTGGTATGCGCCTGTAATCCCAGCTACTCAGGAGGCTGAGGCATGAGAATCAGTTGAACCAGGGAGGCAGAGGTTTTGGTGAGCCAAGATTGCGCCACTACACTCCAATCTAGACAACAGAGCAAGACTCTCTTAAAAAAAAAAAAAAAAAAAAAAAAAAAAAATATAAAAAAAAAAAAAAAAAAAAAAGCAAAACATTGGCTGTGTAAATTTTGGGATGGTTCTTGAAGGCTTTGTCACAAGATGACTTCTCAGAGTCCCTGACTGAATTCTCCAATGACTTCCCATCAAACACCCCTTACCGGGGCAACGGGCCCTGGTGATTCCCCTCCCACCCATGTCACCCTCCTTCCCCATGCCTTGTTCACTCTGCCCTAGGCACCAGGCCTTTCCTCCTTCCATCTCTATTTTTTTTTTGAGACAGAGTCTCATTCTGTTGCCCAGGCTGGAGTGCAGTGGCACGATCTTGGCTCACTGCAACCTCCACCTCCCAGGTTCAGCTAATTCTCCTGCCTCAGCCTCCCAAGTAGCTGGAATTATAGGTGTGCACCACCACACCCGGATAATTTTTGTATTTTTAGTAGAGATGGGGTTTCACCATGTTACCCAGGCTAGTCTCGAACTCCTGACCTCAGGTGATCCACCTGCCTCTGCCTCCAAAAGTGCTGGGATTACAGGTGTGAGCCACTGCGCCCGGCCCCTGACTCCTTCTTTGTATCTGCAGTTCCCCATGCCTGGGATCCTCATCCACAAGCTCTTCCTGTGCTTGCCTCTTCAGCTGCAGGCCCTAGCTCAAATGTCACCAACTCTGGGAGCCTTTTCTGACCCATCGTTGCCTTCCCGCTATTCTTCTTCATCTGTGGGACCAATAACTCTCCCCAGGGCTATGCCTGCTGCCCGTGGGCTTCAGATTGGTTTCTGAACCAATTATTGATGGCGGATTGGGTTATCATGAGTGGCTTATACTATAACTCCTGCCTACTGGCCCAATCTGGCCCACTGCCTGGTTTTGTAAGTAAAGTTTTATTGGAATCATTTGTATATAACCTATGGCTGCTTTTCTGCCTCAATAGCTGACAATTCATTTTGAGAGATACTGCATGGCCTGTAAAACCTAAAATATTTACTATCTGGCCTTTTTTTAAATATAAAAAGTGTGCTGGCTGGCTGCTGTGGCTCATGCCTGAGATCCCAGCACTTTGGGAGGCCGAGGTGGGCAGATCACTTGAACTTAGGAGTTGGAGACTAGCCTGGGAAACAGGGAAAAACCCTGTCTATACCAAAAATACAAAAAATTAGCCTAGCATGGTGGCTCATGCCTGTGGTCTGAGTTACTCAGGAGGCTGAGGTGGAAAGATCACTTGAACCCAGGAGGCGGAAGTTGCAGTGAGCTGAGATTGCACCATTGCACTCCAGCCTGGGCGACAGAGTGAGACCCCATCTCACAAAAAAGTATGCTGACTCCTGGCTTAGACTAGTTAGAGCCTACCCTCAGAGCTGGGGATAGGGTCAGCTTCCTTGAGTCTCACAGCTGTGTCAAAAAAGGGCAGAAATCCAAAGAAAACTCGGTACCCAGAGGAAGGAGGAAGAGGGAGTGAACGCTGACCCATCAACCAACAGTCACAGTAAACACGAGTGTACAATCAACATCGAGCCAGCTCTACTTTAAGGCAGTGCTATGACTTATTTTGCAAATCCAGTAAGATTTAACATCTAGATTGCTTCTACATTTTTGCCTGATTGTAAGTACAGTCCGTCCTTCATATCCACAGTTTCTATAACCACAGATTCAACCAACCAATATTTGGTTGGTTTCAACTAACATTTGAAAATAATAAAAAAAAAATAACAATACAGCAATAAAAAATAATACAAATAAAAAAACACAGTATAACTACGTACATAGCATTTACATTACATTAGGTATTATAAGTAATCTAGAGATGATTTAAACTATTCAGGAGGATGTGCATAGGTTATATGCAAGTTTTACATCAGGAAATTGAGCATCCTCAGATTTGGTATTCATGGGGGTGCTGGAACCAATCTGCCTCGGATACCAAGGGATGATTGTACTCTGTAATATACATCTTATGCACGCGTCTCTGGAACTGGCCATTTCCTTAGGCCTCACCCAGTTTTTTTTTACTTGTGGGCCTGAGCTGTTCTTCCACAGCACTGACCTTCCATCCTTTTCCATGGTGGGTAGGGAGATGAAGTCTTGCCTTGCTTATTTATTTAGAATACGGAGTCTCACTCTGTTGCCCAGGCTGGAGTGCAGTGGCATGATCTCGGCTCACTGTAACCTCCACCTCCCGGGTTCAAGCAATTCTCCTGCCTCAGCCTCCTGAGTAGCTGGGACTACAGGCGCACACTGCCACGCCTGGCTAATTTTTTGTATTTCAGTGCAAATGGGGTTTCACCATGTTACCCAGGCTGGTCTCAAACTCCTGAGTTCAGGCAATCCACCCACCTCGGACTCTGAAACTGCTAGGATTACAGGCATGAGCTACTGAGCTTGGTGCCTTTTTTTAAGATGAGTGTGAGGGCACCTGTTGAGATGCTATGGGGATGGGCTGCAAGGAAGCCTGACCTGCGTGGAAGGGTCCTTGTGTTGGCTGTGGCAGCTTCACCTCAAACTAGAAAGGCTGGCTTTATTGCTGCACTTTTGCACCAAGGAAATGAAGGCTCAGAGATGCCCAGTCATTTCCCTGAGATCACAAAGCCAGCCAGTGGCAGAGCAAGGCACAGAATCCAAGGTGCATTTCCCCACACTCATTCATGCTGGGCTGTGGGGGAGGAACGCTGTTGCATTGCTGGACTGTCTGGGAGTTTCTGGGATCATCTTAGGGGGTTAAAAACATTCTGAACTCAGAACTCCCCACACACATGCTGGATGGTGCTGAGTTTCTTAACCAGGAGCTACGTTTCAACCTGCACTTGGAAAGAAAACTTTGAATGTGCCTTTCCCAGGGAGAAGAAATGCACTTCTCAAATCAAACTCATTCCTGCTAAGATAAAAAGGACAGGTCAGAGCTATTCTGCCAAAGGTTTCCCCAGAAGGGCAGCAGAGGAAAGGAACTGGGAGAGCCCAAAAACCCTGGGGTGGGACAGAGACAGCCGGACCCCAAAGATGCATGATCCCTCTCTTCCCAGTGCAGTCTACAGGCCTCTCTCTGATGAGTTCTTTCTCTATCCCCTGCTGGCCAGAGACTTTTTAATGAATTAGCCTGGCATTTCAACTGCTGCCTCAGTTTCCTCTCCTTACAAATCTACTTGAAAAATTTGACGGTTCTCCCCACAGGATGGACAGGACTGGGATGGGGACCTGGCTTTGCCTATGGAGCGTGCCAAATCAAAGTCATCCGGGCTGTCTTCAGGGTTTAGTCTCTGGCTGGGTATCAGCTCTACTATGATTTATTTGTTTTCACTTACATAAATGTCCTTTAAAGGAAACTTAAAAATCATTACCATTAATATATATTAATCCATCTGCCTCGACTTCCCAAAGTGCTGGGATTACAGGCATGAGTCACCACACTGCTTGGGAGGCTTAGGTAGGAGAATCACTTGAACCTAGGAGGTGGAGTTTGCAGTGAGCTGAGATTGTGCCAGTGCACTCCAGCCTAGGCAACAGAGCTAGACTCCATCTAAAAATACATCAATAAATAAAAATTATAAATTAGCACCATTTGACAAATAAAGAAGGCACCCACAAAAATATATAACTATTGGGCCGGGCGTGGTGGCTCACACTTGTAATCCCAGCACTGTGGGAGGCCGAGGCAGGCAGATCACCTGAGGCTGGGAGTTCGAGACCAGCCTGACCAACATGGAGAAACCCTGTCTCTACTAAAAATACAAAATTAGCTGGGCATGGTGGCGCTTGCCTGCAATCCCAGCTACTCAGGAGGCTGAGGCAGGAGAATTGCTTGAATTTGGGAGGCAGAGGTTGCAATGAGTTGAGATCACACCATTGCACTCCAGCCTGGGCAACAAGAGCAAAATTCCATCTCAAAATGTGTGTGTGTGTGTGTGTGTGTAATATTTATAACTTTTATACTAAACTCATCCATGAATGCAACACCTAATGTCACCCTGGCACCACCAGGGCACATGCTCTACCCTTTGGGATATACAATTTGACACACAAGGCATTCCCAAGGTCACACAGGCCTTTGGATCCAGCATCCTAACTCTCCTGTGTCTCCCAAATGCCCTCCCTAGATCCTTTTTCCTTGGAACTCATCCTACTGACACCAGCATGCCCATTCTCTGTAGACCAGGTTTTATTTAGATTTTCTCCCTGCCCTGGGAGAGGTTTCCCCAGAAATGGAGGCAAGACATCAGCAGCATGGGGTATTTGTTAGGAGCTGGGCCATCCACCAGCCTCTGTTCTAACCCTGCTCCATCACTCAGGACCCTCTCCGTTCTGTTCTAGAACATTCTCCGGCAGCCTCCTGAGAGACTTGCTGTCCCACGCGGACCTCATGTGCCCTTCCCCACACCACAGCTTGCTAGAGCTGTTTTTCCTCCAGCTTTTTTTTTTTTTTTTTTGAGATGGTGTTTTGCTGTCACCCAGGCTGAAGTACAGTGGTGTGATCTCTGCTCACTGCAACCTGCGCCTCCCGGGTTCAAGCGATTCTCCTGCCTCAGCCTCCCATGGAGCTGGGATTACAGGTGTGTGCCACCACGCCTGGCTAATTTTTGTACTTTTAGTAGAGATGAGGTTTCGCCATGTTGGCCAGGCTGGTCTCAAACCCTTGACCTCAGGTGATCTGCCCGCCTTGGCCTCCCAAGGTGCTGGGATTACAGGCATGAGCCCCCACACCTGGCCTCCCTCCAGCTTTGACCACCGGCATCATATTGCAAAGAGAACCAGGCTCCAAACTTATATCAAGAAACTGAGGGAACTTTGAAGCTCAGTCCTGATCTATCTTTCTAGAAACTTCTTCTATGAGTAGGAACCAAAAGAAAGATTGCTGGGGGGTTGGAGGGGATGGATCATTGTAAATGGCAGTCAGGTGTTAGTTCCTGTTCTGTATTCTTGCCCTTGGCCCATACAATAGGAAGGTGTGTCGTTTTCCTATTGCACCTAACAACGCTTCCTAAGAAAGGAAGAGTGGCATCTACTTGGTGATAGAGAGGGAAATCACCAAGTATTTGTCTGAGCTCCCTCCCTCCCTCCCCTTTCCTCCCTTTCATCTGCAGTGGCCCAGTCAGGCTTGCTTTAGTGGGCGATTATAACTTTGTGAGGGGAAAATTAAGAAACCCAGCCATGGCCACAGATCCAAAAGATGTTCTCCAGTTTGATCATGAATGTGTTTTTTTCTGTGGTGGACAGACTGCTAGTTGAACCTCAGGATCCATTTTCCACTTCTGCCATAATACTTAATTGAATGTTTTTATTGGGCACATGGCTGCAGAATAAGAAACTACATTTCCCATCCACCCTTGCTGTTCAGTGTGGTCATGTGACTAATTCTGTCATCTCCCTGTGCCTCCAAGGGCCACTCCCAATTTCCTGACTGTAACTTGCAGCGGGCAGGGGCATGCCTTTCCTCCAGGCTGCTTTACCAGGATGAGGCCAGTTTTTTTGTTCACCAATTATTTTTTATGTCTGTATCTCACTAGGCTTAAAGCTTGAAGGATAGCACGTTTCAAATTGCAACAACAAATACCGTCATCTTCCACCATGACTAGCCACTACCTGATTAAGGTAGCAGTCCTTACTCAGCCTATTTTTTTTTTTTTTAAGAGACAGAGTCCCTCTGTTGCCCAGGCTGGAATACAGTGCTGTGTTCTTGGCTCCCTGCAACCTCTGCCTCCCAGGTTCAAGCAATTCTCCTGCCTCAGCCTCCCAAGTAGCTGGGACCTTAGGCACCTGCCACACTCAGCTAATTTTTGGTATTTGAGTAGAGATGGGGTTTTGCCATGTTGCCCAGGGTGGTCTTGAACTCCTGAGCTCAGGCAATCCGCCCGCCTCAACTTCCCAAAGTGCTGGGATTACAGGCATGAGCCACCTCACCCAGCCCCCACTCCGCCTAATGTTATAACAACAAAACAACTGATTTTTATTTCTTGATTACTCCCTTCTAATCCCTTCCAGTCAAATACACTTCCCATGCATGGTTTAGTTTAATCCTGAGAGGTAGGCATTAGTAACTCCATGTTGCAGATGAAGAAAGTCAGGCACAGAGAGGTTAAGTAAGCTCCCCAAGGTCACACAATTAGCAAGGTTCAACTCAAGATTATCTGAAGCCAACACTCTTAGCAATGATGCTATTTCGCTTTCCCAAAACAGCAACAGCTACCATTTGTGGGAAAGGACACAGCTCAGGGAGGTGAGGCGATAGGTATCCGCTTCTCCAAGAGTTTTGCATCTCTCAAGTCGCAGCTCTTACCTGCTCATGAACCTTCCAACATGCTGACCACTGAACCCAACTGTTATCTCAACCCCAGGGCCATGGCTTACTCACGAGGCCATAGAAAAATGGCCACATTTGTCCACTTCTTGAACCTGGTGGACCCACTTCCAGGGGCAGAGGCTTCTGTCTTTGGGAGAAGTGGTCTGGATGGGTAAAGAGGTAGCTTCATATTCATCAACTTGGCAGTGGCCTTTGGGATGATCTGCCAGTCCCCACTCTCTCACTGAATCTCAGATTCCATCACTAACTGGGGTCTGGGCCCTAAGGCTGTTTACCTAATTCGGGTGTCAGTCAGTGACCGTCCAAGGGCCAAATCTGGTCCACTGCAAGTTTTTGTACCATCCATAAACTAAGAATGGTTTTTACATTTTTAAGTAGCTGAAAAAAATAGAAGAGTAATATTTTATGACACAAGAACATCATATGAATTCTTGACTGCCTCTGCTAACAGAATGTGGCAGATGTGCTAGAGTGATATCTGAGGCCACACAGCTTCTGTGGGTTTCTTTTGGACACATGTCTTTGAACCCCTGAGCTGTGATGTAAGAAACCCAGCCAACCTCAAGCCACCATGCTGCACAGACCATGAAGAGAAATCACCCACAGATGAAAAGAGATGCCCGAGGAGCGCCGGCTGTTTGAGCTCATAGCTAGTGTCATCATCAACACCTGCATCAGCATCTGTATCAGCACCCATACCTGCTTCAGCACCTGCACCAGCATCAACACCTGCTTCAACATTTGTATCAACATCAATACCTGCATCAGCATCAGCACCTGCATCCACATCTGCACCTGCATCAGCATCTGCACTTGCATCAACACCTGCTTCAGCATCAGCACCTTCATCAGCACATGTGCCAGCATCAACACCTGCGTCAGCATCTGTATCAACATCAATACTTGCTTCAGCACCTGCACCAGCATCAACATCTGCTTCAACAACTGTATCAACATCAATACCTGCATCTGCATCAGCACCTGCATCCACATCAGCACATGCATCAACACCTGCTTCAGCATCAGCAGGTGCATCAACACCTGCTTCAGCATCACCACCTGCATCAGCATCAGCACGTGCATCAACACCTGCTTCAGCATCAACACCTGCATCAGCATCAACACCTGCCTCAGCATCTGCACCTGAATCAACACCTGCTTCAGCATCAGCACCTGCATCAACACCTGCCTCAGCATCATCAACACCTGCCTCAGCATCATCAACACCTGCCTCAGCATCAACACCTGCATCAGCATCAGCACCTGCATCAGCATCTGCTTCAGCATCAACACCTGTTTCAACATTAGCCCGTGTCAGCATGTGCTTCAGCATCAACACTTGCTTTAACATCAGCACCTGCTTCAGCATCAACACCTGCATCAGCATCTGCACCTGCATCAACACCTGCTTTAGCATCAGCCCCTGTATCAGCATCTGCTTCAGCATCAACACTTGCCTTAACATCAGCAGCTGCATGAACACCTGCATCTGCACCTGCTTCAGCATCAACACCTGCATCAGCATCTGAACCTGCATCAACACCTGCTTCAGCGTCAGCACCTGCATCAGCACCTGCCTCAGCATCAGCACCTGCATCACCATCTGCATCATCACCTGTATCGGTGTCAGCAACATCTGTGAGCTTTGGTTGCCAGCTTTTCTGCAAGCCACCCTAGCTGATACCACATAAAGTCAGACATAAGCTGTTCCTGCCAAGCCTTGCTCAGATTGCATATTTGTGAGATGAATAAACAGTGGCCGTTTTTTAAGCCCCTAAAGGTTAAATGATGTGTTCAAGGTTGCTAGCTCATGGGTGTCAGAGCTCTTGCTTGAACTCCAGCTCTGCCTGATTCCAGAGCCTCCGGCATTTTTAGTACAAGGCTTAATGAGATGATGAATGGCGAGTGCTCAATGCATGGGGCTGCAGTCATTGCTGCGGTCATTATTAATATCGTAATAAGTTATCTAAGGCCCCCAGCAATTTAGTGGTGACTGGGTCTTCCATCTGGGCTCCCTGATTCTCAGCCCAGTGCCCTCTCCTCTCACTCCATTACCGAAGAAAAGTGAGAGGAGGAGACTGCAGGCACTTCAGGCAGGGGCTGGCACATGGACAGCTCCATCGACATCAGCTGCCATTATGGCTTGGCATGACTTAAAATCGGGACAGGACCCTGGCCCTGTGACTTCTGCTTCTACCTGGCCTTGTCTCCACATGCCAACAAGATGTATTCTCATGGATGGATCCAGTGACTACTGGTCGCCACAAACCTAGGACCAGCCAAGACCCAGTTGTCAGCCCAGGGTCTTCCCCAAAAGGAGACCTCACCCCAGCAAGGTCAGCTCACAGGACGAGATGCCTCTTTGCATTTGGTGGAGGCAGCTGACATCTACCAAGTACATGTTTCGCTGTTAGGACAGAAACGCTCTGGGGCTCAGAGGTTGGAAGTTCTGCCCCCAGGAACCAGGCCCTGGAGCTTCTGTGACTCATCCTTTTCCCAAGGTCAATCATTGTTTTGAAGGTCAGCTGTGCTCAGAGCTCTGGAAATCCTGTCTTAGCGGGTAAAGTTTGCAAGTGCACCTCCTGGTTCCATTTTCTTGTCTGCAGCCCTCCACGGCCTTTATCTGAACTTTCCCCTAGTATGTCCTATGCTTTCAAAAATGGCCTTGAGATGTTTGCTTTTAAATTCTGGAGAGGTCAGCCCTCCTCTCTTCCCTACCCAGAGATGCCCTTGGGGCCATGGGTTAGTCACAGCCATCTGGAGCTACATAGCCCAGGGCTGGTACCAAAGTGGGCGTCTGACCGGGAAGCTCCTTCCAGGCCTGTTCTAGTGCTGTGTGAGTCAGGCCTGCGTCCATCTGCAGCACTGCCCCAAAGAGTCAGGCTTCAGAGAAGAGCCTGAAGCTCCATGTGGGTCCAAACTCTGGACCCTTAAGCTAAAGAAGTGATTTGCCGATCATCAGGCTGCCACGCCTCCAGCAGGTAGGAGCCTCCGAGGAGGGCGGTGTTTCCATAGTAATTCTGTCAATTGCAGTCTCCACATTCCGTGCCATTTCCTGAGTGGCCTGGGCCGATAATGTGTTATGCAGTGTGGCCCCCTCCAGGCCCTGGCATTAGAACCAAGTGGAGATTTGTTAAAGAATGCATGTTTCCAGCCAGGTGCAGTGGCTCACGCCTGTAATCCCAGCACTTTGGGAGGCCGAGACGGGTGGATCACCTGAGGTCAGGAGTTCAAGACCAGCCTGGTCAACATGGTGAAACGCTGTCTCTACTAAAAATACAAAAATCAGCCAGGGGTGGTGGTGGGTGCCTGTAATCTTAGCTACTTGGGAGGCTGAGGCAGGAGAATTGCTGAACCCTGGAGGCAGAAGTTGCGATGAGCTGAGATCTTGCCACTGCACTCCAGCTAGCCTGGGCAACAAGAGCGAGACTCTGACTCAAAAAAAAAAAAAAAAAGCATGTTTCCAAGTCCAAACCTAGACCAGCTCTTGGTTTTTCAGTAAGTGGCCCAGGTGATTCTTAAGCAGCTGGTGTCAGAGCCAGGAGTCTAGGATGCTGAAGGGCCGGTGCGGCCACTGAGCACCTCCTAAGTGCCCTTCAGTGAACACTTCTTAGGAGCCCACCATGGACCAGGCACTGGCCAGACCCTTGGGGAATCATAAACGAAAACAAAAGTTAAAAAACAAAGAAACAAAAACAAATAATCAAATAAAAACAGAGAAAACCCCACCTTTGTGCAAATTTCCATTTAGAGCTTGTGAGAGCCTTTCTTGGTTTGGGGAAAACAGATGACCAAAAGCAAACAAAGAATATGATTATTTCAGAGAAGATTAAGTGCTGGGAGGAAAATGAGGCAGGATGATGGGGCGTCGTGGGTGGCACGGGGACATTTGAGGCAATGGAGAAGGAAGGCCTATCCGAGGAAGGCGCAGGGGGACAGAGACTTAAGCCTAGCAGCCAGGTGCGGGAAGAGGCAGGAGAAGGTCAGGCATGGGAGATGCCTCACCCACGGCACCTCCTTGACCCTCACGTCCCTGCCCAGGAGTTACAGGGATTCCCCCCCATCCCCTTTGCACAAACCGCCTCCTCCTCCTATAGCCTCCATCCAACTGGTGGCAACTCCCTCTTTCTAGTTTGTATCTGTTTCCTAATCAGGGTTGCTGGAGCAAGGAACAACCTGACTGGCTTAAAACAACAGAGATTCATCCTCTCCCAGTCCTGGAGGCCCAAGTCTGGTATCAGTGTGCTGGCAGAGTCGTCCCTCCTGGGGGCTCTGAGGGAGAACCCGTTCCTTGCCTCTCTCCAGCATGCCTTGTTGCCAGCAGCTCCTGGGGTTCCTTGGCATCACTCCGGCCTCTGCCTCCATCTTCTCTTGGCTGCCCCTCCGTGTGTCTCTGTGTCCTCTCCTTTTCTTATAAGGACACGTATTATTGTACCCAGGCGAGTTAGATGGAACAGCGCCACGCTCTGAGTTTGAATCTCAAGTCCTTTATTAATTAGCCGGCAACTGAGAGACAGCTAATGCTCAAAATTCTCTCGGCCCCGAGGAAGGGGCTAGATTCCTTTTTATACTTTGCTTAAGGTAGGGGAGGGGAGCCTAGCAGAAGCAGAGTTTACAGAAGCAGAATAAGCAAGTCAGACAAGGAGGCTAGTAATGAGGAGGCAGGAGGTTCTCATGATTGTTGATTTTTTAAGGAGGGTATACACAAGCGGTTCCCATGATTGCCGGTTACCAAGGGGGGTATTCGATACTTGTCATATAATCCATCAAGGGGGGGCATTCGCAATGCCAAGTGGGCTTGCCAAGCAGGCTATGGTTACAAAGGTTACATGTTTCTATAGTTCTAAGTACAGCATGACCCAGCACAGCAGCAAGACCCAGGTATGCACTCAAAGGAGGAGTGGCAGGAGGGGTGAGGTGGAGGTCAAGATGGAGTCTATCTGACTCTCAGCAAAATGGAGTCTGTCTGGCTAACACAGCGCAGGTTAGCACACTATCACTGGATTTCAGGGCTGGCCCACATCCAGGATAATCTCATCTTGAAATTTTTAACTTAGTGACGTCTGCAAAGATCCCCTTTCCAGATAAGGTTGCCCTTGAAGCTTCCAGGTGTTGTGACTTGGGCATACCTCTGGGGGGTTGCTAGCCAGCCCATTCTACTGCTGCTCAGGCCAAACACTTGATGCCATTCTCTCTCATCCTCCACCTCTAAGCTACCAGTGTAATGGTCCATTTTCATGCTGCTGACAAAGACATATTTGAGGCCAGGCAATTTACAAAAGAAAGAGGTTTAATTGGGCTTACAGTTCCACTGTGATTATGTGGCTGGGGAAGCCTCATAATCATGGCAGAAGGCAAGGAGGAGCAACTCATGTCTTACATGGATGGCAGCAGGCAAAGAGAGAGATTGGGCAGGAAAACTCCTGTTTTAAAGCCATCAGATGTCATGAGACTTATTCGCCATCACAAGAACAGCACAGGAAAGACCCGTCCCCATGATTCAATCATCTCCCACTGGGTGCCTCCCACAGTACATGGGCACTACAAGATGAGATTTGGGTGGGGACACAGAGCCAAACCAAATAAATCAGCAAATCCTATTGGCCCAGCTTCGAAATATACCAAGAATCCAACCACTTCTCTGCCATTACCCCTCAGATTCCACTGCCATCCTCTCCCACCTGGGCTACTGGGGTGCCCTGCTCCCTGGGCTCCCTGCCTCCACCCTGGCCCCCCACAGTCCATTCTCCACCCAACAACAGAGGGACCGTGTTAAAACCAAGTCAGGTCATGTCTCTACTCTGTTTAAAACTTTCAATAGCTTTTCATTTCAATGGAGTAGAACCTAAGTCCAGAATGGTCTGGTCTGTCCCCCAACCGCATGATCTCTCCTTCCTCCTCACCCTGCTCCAGCCACACTGGCCTCCTTGCTGACCTCTGAACACACCAGACCTTCTGCCTCCAGGCTCTTATGCTTACTGCATACGAAGAGCTGCTGATCAACTCCACTATCTACCCCTCTCCACCATGGGATGAATGCAACCATGAGAACAGCCCAGGCTGGGCTCCCATGGGAGGAGACCCCACTTCCCCTGAGCCACCCTGTTCTGTAGCCAAGCTCTAGTCTTGTAGAAAGAGCAGTGGGGGTTGAGAGTAGGAAGAGAAGGAAGGCAGGTTGGATGGCGGAATGGCTGACAGCCCATTGATGCCCTCTGTTTCAAAGCAGAGCCTTGAAAAGCTTTTCTATGGTGTAGGTGTGGTCAAGGTGAGCAGGTTGTGAGTGAGAAGGACAGAGGTCGGGAAGCATGTCCCTCGGATTTTCAGCTCCAAAGTGCCATGGAGCACAGCTGGATCTGGGGCAGAGGGAGAAACACTCCTGGGAACACAGGGAGATTGCTCCTTTGGCTTTGCCCAACCACATTTTTGACAGGTTGAGTACCCCTTATCTGCATTGCTTGGGACCAGAAGAGTTTCGATTTCAGGTGTTTTTGGATTTTGGAATATCTGCATATACATAATGAGATATATTGGTGACTGCTCCCAGGCCAAACAGGAAATTCATGTATGTTTCATATATACTTTATACACGTAGCAGAGGTAATTGTATATATTATTTCTAATAATTTTGTGCATGGAACAAAGTTTGTGTTAAGTACTCGTGTAGAATTTTTAACTTGTGGCATCATGTCAGTGCTCAAAAAGTTTCAGATTTTGAAGCGTTTTCAATTTTTCAGATTTTCAGATTAGGGATTCTCAGCCTGTATCTAAAACCAATAAGTAACTTCTATCCCTAGACCGCAGCCCCTCTGGAGGAAGGGAGTTAGTCCCAAGTCATGAAGACTCAGGGTCAATGAATGATGGGAGAATCACCAGGGGACTCCTTGATGCCTAACACTGTGCTGGGTGCCCAGAACTCCTTCCTTTTAGTTACACAGCATCTCTAAGGGTGACTGATAACCTAGTGTCAGCCAATGTCCAAAGACTACATTTACCAGCATCCCTTGCAGGTAGGCATGGCCATGTGCCTATGGTTTGGTCTAAACCACTGACTCTGAGTCTTCATTACTTGGGATAACTCCCTTCTTCCAGAGAGGCTGTAATCTAGGGATACAAGTGACTTATTGGTTTTAGGTACAGGCTAGGCATCCATAATCTGAAAGTTTGAAAAATTAAAAATGCTCTAAATCTTTAGTGAGGTATAAGAGGAAGGCCCTGTAAAAAGGAGGCTGGGAGGGTCCTTTGGCTCCTCAGTTTCTTCTGGCTGCTGGCCTAGAAGGTGGATGAGATGGCTGGAGCTTCAGCAGCTACCCTGAATTATGAGATAGCCTTGAGAATAGTGGTCACATACTGAGATTGGCAGAACAGAAAGATAGCTGTCTAGATCTAATGACAGTTTTATGTGAGAGAATAATAAACTTCCATCTTATTTAGGCCGTAACATATTTTTTTATCTTCTATTTAGTGAAACCTAATTCTAACGGCTGTGACTGGGTATAAATGGAAATCTGAAATGGGACTCTTCCTCTGAAATTTTTTACAAAGGCAGTCCTAGAAATTTGGATATTTAGGCTTCACCAAAGGTCAAAGCTGTCTTAATGGCATAGCTTGAGATGCAGCAAAGGAAACAGCTTTGTATTACTGTGTAGATAACACTAATTGCAGCAATTGTGAATGACAAAGGAAATTGCTTCTTGGCCGAGGGTGGGAATGGGGAAGAAGTGGGGGTGGTGCGAGCTTGAAATGTATCCCACAGGCACGGACAGAACTTGTGTTTATATTGTTAGCATGATTAGATGCGGGTCAGTGGCCACAGCTGGAGTTTGTAAATAGCCTTTTGAGTAACTGTACATTTTTTCTGACTTGATCAAAATGAAAAATCATTTAAAACAGCTTCCCTGCCAACTGTCAGCTCGGCCAGGGCTTGGGAGGCACCCTCAGGTCACACCAGGCTGGGTATAATTGGCTTTGAAGTTTGTATATGTGAAGTGCCTTGACGATCCCAGGTCACAGAACTTGCGCGGAGGTGTAGAAACTGACAGAGCTCATCGTTTACCAATATGGGTTCAGCCTTCACTGTAGGATCATCAAGCAGCCACGAGACAGCCTTTGCTGAATGAACCTAAAAGCAGAAGACTCAAGGGGAGTGGCTTCTTTCTGTGCCATCCAGAGTGAGGTCTTCTTAAGAGGAAATAATTGAGAACCATATCTTTCTAGGCCTTATGGGTCCATGGTTAGGATCGATTCTGGGCTAGATGAGCCAGCTTCAAATTCCTGCTCTATCATTGACCAGCCAGGTTGCCCTAGCTGAGTTACTTTACTTCTCTGTGCCTCAGTGTCCTCATCTATAAAATGGGCACAATATTAGTACTTGCTCATACTAAGGTGCTAAGAACAATGCCTGGCTCATAGGAGATGTGCAATCAGAGGCGTCTGTGCCAGGGTGACTCCATCTTGAACAGGGGTTGGGTAAAACAGAGCTGAGGCCTACCAGGCTGCATTTCCAATAGGTTAGGCATTCTTAGTCTCAGGATGACATAGGAGATTGGCAGGATTGGTGCCACAAGACACAGGTCACAAAGACTGCTGTTAAAACAGGATGCAGTAAAGAAGCCAGTCAAAACCCACCCAAACCAAGATGGCAGCCAAAACCCACCTAAACCAAGATGGCAATGAAAGTGACCTCTGGTTGTGCTCACTGCTCATGATATGCTCATTATAATGCATTAGCATGCAAAGACACACTCCCACCAGCTCCATGACAGTTTACAATGCCATGGCAACGCCTGGAAGTTGCCCTACATGGTCTAAAAATGGGAGGAACTCTCAGTCCCAGGAAATCCTGCCCCTCTTCCAGAAAACTCATGAATAATCCACTCCTTGTTTAGCGTATAATCAAGAAATAACTATAAGTATACTCGGTCAAGCAGTCCATGCTGGTGCTCTTCCTGTGGAGTGGCCAGTCTTCATTCCTTTGCTTTCCTAATACACATTAATACAGATTCACCCCGAATTCTTCCTCGTGCAAGTTCCCAGAACTCTTTTGTGGCGTCTGGATTCAGGACCCCTTTCCAGAAACACTACTGTTACTACTATTATTCCACAGTTTCTATTTCAAGTTAATCTTCCAAAAAAGAGTTGTTTTAAATTTCATGACTTTTAGTTTGCTTTTGGTATATTTATTTCATTAAAAATTGAACGAGAAGAAAGTTTAGAAAGCTATTTTCACTTCCTGTTCTTATTTGACAGCAGATAACATTAGAAGTTTAGAAGTGTCCAACAAAATGGATTTAAATTATTTAACTCAGCAAAATAGTGGCAGGCTTACCCACACTTCTTACTTAAAAAAGAAATAGATTGTTTACAGGAAGGTTCTAGCCTGAGTATGCTTTATTATTAAGCGGGTTTCAAGAGTTTGTCTTCACATTTAGGTACGTTTTATTTGGAGAGAGGGGATCCCAGGGTGTCTTTTGCTCTATGGAAAGGCCAAGAAGTCATGGCAAGGGAGACCATTTTCTCTCAGCCATTAGAGATGAGGAAGTGGGAGGTGGCGTCTGTGGTTAATATCCAGGACGCAGTGGGTGTTGAGGAGACTCCTGGACCTGGCCAGGCACCACCCTCCCTGAAGCCTTCTGTCCTTTGGGACTGCGGCTTGTACAAGGGCTCCCCATGCTGACACCTGCTCACTAAAAAGGAAGTCTGGCTGACAGCATCAAAAACAAACATTCGGTTCAGTTGGAAGGAGTTGAAGGACTTTAGCTCTTGGGTTGTATGCTCAAAAAGAAGGGCTAGCGGGCCTCTGATATTTGGGCTGTGACTTCTGGTGAATTGCTCTGATTTTCTTTTGGGGAACGCTCTTCCCGTTTTCACTCTAGATTGCTTCCATGAGGTTGCCTGTGTTCCAGACCAGAGGGCAGGCACACAACCCAGGCCTGGCCAATGAAACCACCACAGCCATTGGCTACAGGGGCTTGTTCAGGAATGGGCACGTGACCCAAGATGAGCCAACCAGAACTGACCCCAGGATTTCGGCTAGAACTCTTGGGAAAGAGATGCTCTCTTTCAGCTGTGGTTCTATACTTGCCCAATGTTGAGTCCAGAGTTGTCACTGGGGGTAGGGTGGGGAGGCTTAGCCAGTGGTTGGGAAGGGCTCACCTGAGGATGTAGCCGAGGTAGAGGAAATTAGAATGAGAGATCAAGAGAGAGAGCTTCCTGGACGCATCACTCCCTGAATCTAGCCACACCGACTTTCTGTGGTTCGGGCCAGTTCATTTCCTTTTCTTGGCTTAGGCCCATTTCAGTAGGTTTTCTCTTCCTTGTGACTAAAAGGCTCTTGGCTCATCCAGGTGGAAAGCGGAGGCCTCAGATCACATTTCTCTGCCTGGGAACTGGCCACAGGTAAGAAGAAGAATTGGCATCAGAAGGAAAGACGACCATACAAGGGGTCAAAGGCCACTGGGGGCTGTGGAAGCAACCAAGGTGCCTGAGCACACTCACCATGCAGGTTCATCATGAGAGCCCTGAAGGACCTGCTGTGGGGCCTGGAGCTGCATGTGTGTCCTTCCCAGCGTGGGAATGGGCTATGCTCAATTGTGCCCATTTTCCATACAACTCCTTTTGTCACCATCCTTCTAATTCCTTCTAGAAAGTCTGTTGCACTGTGGTAGACACTGGAAACCAACGAGAGCTGGCACAGGTGACAGAGATGGAAGCAGAGATGGAACCAAGGTGGTTTCTATTGACTCATGATGAGGGAGGGAAGAGTGAATGAATGAATGAATGAATGCATGAATGTCACTAGCATCTCTTGAGCACTTACTGTTCCTGGGGCTGTATACCTGTCCCCTCATCAGATCCTCATAATTCTACAAGGTGGGTCTTATGAAAACATCCATTTCAATTTGAAGAAACTGAGGCACAGAGAAATGGCCTTGCCAAGGGCACATACTTGGCCAACAGCCGACCTGAGTCCTTGTAACCACTGTCAAATTAATGGAAACTCACAAGGCCCCAGCTCCATGCCAAGCGCTGTGCCAGATACAAGGAAAATAATTTCATGCATAAACAGACACAGTTTCTGTCCTCACAGTGCTTTTCATTATCTGAAATTATTTCAGGAAACAATACTTATTTGTACACTGATGTTTAAAATCTGCCTTCTCTGCCAGAATGTTAGTTGTCAGAGGGGAGGAACCTCACCAGTCTCATTCACAGTTTTATCTTTAGGGCCTAACAGGACCTGGCACTTAGATGCTCAAAATTTGCTCATTAAACAAAAGAACGAGTTAATCTAGAACAGAGTTTCTCAATCTCAGCCATATATATATATTTGAGACCAAGTTTTGCTCTTGTCACCCAGGCTGGAGTGCAGTGGTACGATCTCGGCTCACTGCAACCTCTGCTTCCCAGGTTCAATAAATTCTCCTGCCTCAGCCTCTCAAGTAGCTGGGATTACAGGCGCCCACCACCATGTCCAACAAATTTTCTTTTTGTATTTTCAGTAGAGATTGGTTTTGCCATTTTTGCCAGGCTGGTCTTGAACTCCTGACCTCAGGTGATCCACCTGCCTCGGCCTCCCAAAGTGCTGGGATTACAGGCATGAGCCACCACACTCAGCCAACCTCAGCACTATCGATACTGACCTTGGTTTTGTGGCTGTCCTGCGCACACACTACGGGATATTCAGCTGCATCCCTGGCCCCTACCCTGTAGATGACAGTACCACCCCCCAAACCTCCCCCAGTTGTAACAGCTGGAAGGGACAAATCACTCCTAGCCACGATCCACTGGTCGGAGTGTTAGAATGACCCTGCGGATAACTCCCATCACCACCAGGGATTCAGGAGCTTAACAACGTTGAAGTGGCTGACATAGCACATATGTGATACATAGAATCGTCAGTTACCTATGTCAAGATCCCGAAATATCTGTGATGTGAGTGACTGCGATTAGGCCTGGAAACTAAGAAATGACTCCAGCCCACAAATATGTTACAGTCCCCCCGTCAGCACTCGGAGCCCTGAAATCTATACATCCGTAGTGGCGAGACAGAACATTTAGACCCTGAATGACGTCAAGATGCAACTGGGCCTGAACTGAATCATCTTGAGAGGCATCCGATTTCAGAGGTTCTGCTGGTTTGAGCAGAGGCCATTTCTCAGGAGGGCACAATTTGCAGTTGGCAGCAAAAACATAATGCAATTTGTCTTTGCCACAACTGGCACAAGTGAGTTTTCAGCGAGATGGTTCTTATTTCCTTTGAGCGGCTTATTTCTTCCCACAGAGAGAACTAGAAAAAAAAAAAATTCTAAAAGTGAACACTTCTCCTGGTGGCCCTAGACCCCCCAAGACTGCATCTTCCCGGTGTTTTAACATAAAAATCACACATGTGTAAACCACATCTATCATCTGTGGTGTCTATTCCACATAAGTTACAGATAGGAATTGTGCCCATGGGTGTATAAGTCTCTTTTCTAGTTCCAAGTGTCTTTATGCATTATCTAGTTTAATTTCTACAGTAGCCCTGCTAGGCGGGTTTGACTAACCCCACTTTACCAATGGGGGGGTACTAAGGCCTGGAGAAGTGAAGGGACCTGCCCCAAGTGTCCACTGTCCCTCATGTTTGCCATCACCAAAAGCAGCACCACCATCCACGTGGTCACGCCGACCACAAATGGGGCTGTCCCTCATTGTCCCCATTCCCTCAGTCCCTGTGTTCCGTCTATGGACAGGTCCTGTGTCTCTGCCTCTGAAAGACCACTCAGGTCTGGTCACATGTCTCCTCTCCCCCATGGCCATCCTGGTCCCGGCCATCTGTCACCGGCAGGACAGTCTCCTCTTCCGGTTTTGCCTCTTGTCACTGGCTCCTCCATCCAGGCCATGCTTGTGGGGTGGTCTGTCCTGTCTTCCCACTGAAATGTGAACTGAGGCTCTGTGTCCCCAGGACCAAGTCCAGGCCCTGTGAGGAGGCCCGAGGGTCTTGCCCACCTGCCTTGGGCTCTCTTTTCAAGATTGCCCCATTGCTACTCACCTCCTTTGACCACACGTCTCATATGCATTTATTGGGTACCTACTGCATGCCCACCCTTGACACTCTAGGCCCTAGGGATATGGCAGTTGGTGAATGAGGCCACCATCCTGCCCTTACAGAGCAGATGCATGCTGCCAGTGCCCTAACCCAGCTAGATCACTGTGGTTCTACTGGAGCCCCATGCTCTGTTCTTTCTGGGCCTCTGCACAGAAGGTCCCCTGCCCCGCATGACCTCCCCTCCTTCCTTCTCTTCCCTCTTGACATGTGGCCAATCCTTACCCTTCTGTATTCATTATCTGTTGCTGTGTAACACACCTCTGCAGACGTAGTGGCTTAAAACCACATTTATCATCACACTGCGTCGATAGGTCAGGAATCTGGGAGTGGCTTCAACCAGTCCTCCAGCTCCAGGTGTCTCCCAGGGTCACAGGTATCTGAAGGTTTGATGGAGAAGGGCCCAGATTGTCGTTGACAGTGAGCTGTTGGTGGGAGTCAGTTCCGTGTGGGTCCATGGACTGAGGACCTTGGTTCCTCCCAAGTTATTGGCTGGAAGTCTTCCGTAGCTTCCGCCACGTGGGCCCCTCCATGGTGCCATCTAATGACATGGCAGGCAGCAGAGCACTCAAGTGAGAGGGCGAGAGAGAGGGCGGCAAGGCGAAGTCACAAGATTTGGAACCTAATCTTGGAAGTGACAGCCCACCATCCTCAGCTAATTTTTGTAGTTTTAGTAGAGACCGAGTTTCACCATGTTCGCCAGGCTGGTCTCCAACTCCTGACCTCGTGATCTGCCAGCCTCGGCCTCCCAAAGTGCTGAGATGACAGGTGAGAGCCATCACACCCTCTTTCAGTATTAAGTATCAATGTCTCCTCCTCCAGGAAGCCTTCCCTAACTCCTGCGAAGAAGCTCCTTTTTGAGCTCACACAGCTTGGGAATCCTCCTGTCAACACTAGGGCCATTACTGCATGTGAGTCCTGTTGGGGAGACCATTTACCTCACCAGACAGGAGCTCTGCAAGGCCAGGGGCCCTGCCTTATTCATTTATTCTTCATCACATTCCCAGCCCCCGCCAGCCCTGAGCACGTATTTTTTTTAATTGAATATTTTGTCATTCGTCCCAAAGTAGTGACATATATTGGTTCCATATTCTTTATTTTACAGACACGTAGAATATTAGACTGTGCAGAATTTAAAACAAAAATAATCCTTACAGATCATCTAAGACTGAGCTTGAATATAGTTTATTTTAACAACAGAATCCTGCCTGGATTCAAATTTCTGCTCCCTCCCCACACTGGCGGTGGAAGCCTAGGCAGGTTACTTCTCCCATCCACCCAGTTTCCTCATCTGTACAATAGGGATTATAGCTGACATTTATTGAACACCTACTATGTGCCAGGTATGATCCTAAGCACTTTAAGTACATAATATCCTTTAATCCTCTAAACCACCTGATGAGGGGGACATTACTGCCGCTGTTCCCATTTCAGAAAGAAGAACAGTGGACACAGAGAGGCAAGGATTTAAATCCAAGTACCTGGGTCCAGAGCCCTCCTACCTTATAAGGTCATTGTAAGGATTAAATGAGACAGTGTGAACACAGTTCTTAGTTCGGCAATCAGAATATGGGAAAGATTCAGTGAACATTGCTATATGTTTAACTTCTGCTGAATACATAAGAAGCCCAAATACAGCTTTAAAAATGAGGGACAGGAGTCAGGCACAGTGGCTCACCCCTGGAATCCCAGCACTTTGGGAGGCCGAGGTAGTCGGATCACCTGAGGTCAGGAGTTTGAGACCAGCCTGGCCAACATGATGAAACTTCATCTCTACTAAAAATACAAAATTATCTGGGTGTGGTGGCAGGTGCCTATAATCCCAGCTACTTGGGAGGCTGAGGCAGGAGAATCACTTGAACCTGGGAGGCAGAAATTGCAGTGAGCTGAGATTGTGCCATTGCACTCCAGCCTGGACCACAAGAGTGAAACTCCATGTCAAAAAAAAAAAAAAAAAAAAAAAAAAAAAAAAAAAAAAAAAAAAAAAAAAAAAAAAAATGAGGGTCTACATCAACGATAGATCAGATGAAGAAAATCTGGTACATATACACCATGGAATACTATAGAGCCATAAAAGGGAACAAAATCATTCCTTTGTGGGGACATGGATGGAGCTGGAAGCCATTATCCTCAGCAAACTAATGCAGGAACAGAAAACCGAATACTGCATGTTCTTACTTATGAGTGGGAGCTGAACCGTGGGAACACATGACACAGGGAGGGGAACATCACTCACTGGGGCCTGTCAGGGGCTGGTGGTGGTGGGAGAGCATTAGGGAAAAGAGCTGATGTGTGCTGGGCTTAGCACCTAGGTGACGGGTTGATAGGTGCAGCAAACCTCTATGGCACATGTTTACCTATGTGACAAACCTGCACGTCCTGCACATGTATCCTGGAACTTATAAAATAAAATAACCAAGTTATATATCCTCTCAAAGCCTCAGTTTTCCTACCTGGAAAATGAAAATCATAATGGGTAAGATTATCAGGAAGATTAAATGTGACTGTCTTGGTCAGTACCTGGCACTCAGAACATATTCAGTAAGTCACCTAGTATGGTTTTCACAACCTGTAGAGAAAAAGCAGTAAAATCTAACATCTGGGCCTCGGACATCTCAAAAAGAGCTCCATTGACTTTTTCTTCTAAACCAATGTACCAAATCCCACTTGGTTGGCAGGAGGCCACAGGCAGATTTGGGGTGGCACAGAGCACAGCCGAGTGCCAGGGTGTACCCAGCCGCAGCATTTTTCCAGGGTTCTGCCTGGCTGGCCCTGCTCACAGTGGGACTGTGGTCCCCGCAGAACGGAGCGTCCCAGGCAAGCTGCGCGTGGTGATTCATGCATTCATGCATGTCTGTGGGAAGCTGGGAACCAAGCCGGTGAGCTCAGCTGCCAAGTAGGTCTTGCCGGCCCTGCTTCCCCCTGGGGCTGGGCAACCCTGGGCAACCCACCAGGGTGGAATTCAGGGGGGTCCGCCACTCCTCAGAACCTCGGACCCTCCCGAATTCCACCCTGGTGGGCCATTTGTGGTCTGCACCCCATCCAGGGCCTGAAAGAGGTACACGGACCTCCTACATGGATTTCACAGATCCTGATTCAGAGAGAGAGCACCCCGGACTATAACAATTCCCCAGGGAAACAGATGAGTCTCTGCACCACTGAATTCCTGCTGGTGGACTTCAGACCCAGGTTTGAATCCTGGCTCTGCCACGTCCTGATTATGTGGCCTTAGTAAGAAATATAACCTCTGTTATATAAACTGAGGCTTATATTACATATAATACAATATTATTGTATTTAATAATTATTTATATTATATATAAATATAACAGAGGTTATACTGCCTCATCCCACAGGTGAGGATGGTCACAGTGTCTACCCAGTTTGGTGATGATTGACGACGGCAATGACTGGGAGGGGCCGTGGCTGACACCAAGATGTGCCGAGGACCAGGCGCCACTAAGACCAGCATCTCATCACAGGGGTTTCTGTATCTTATGGTCCAGCCCCTTGTCATCTCTCTGGCTGCATCTCTTGCCGTCTGTGTCCTTCACCTGCCCGGCCATATGAGCCTCTTTGCTGATCCTTTGACACACTCAAGCTCCTGCCTCCCAGCCTCTGATCTGCTCATCCCTCTGCCTGGAAGACCCTGCCACGTGGTCCACTCATCTCCTTTCAGTCTGTAATTGCCTGTCACCTTCTCAGCGAGACCTTCCCTGACCACCTTACTTAACGTTACAATCCCCTTCCTCGCCAGCCCCCTTCCCTCTTTGGCTTTCCCCCAGAGCTCTTACCCACCACCTGGCAGCCTGCTCATTTGGGTTCAGCCCATCGCTCCTGAGGTATCAGTTTTATATTGCCGCATAATGAGTTGCTTTAAATATAAAGTGACTTAGAACAAGTATTGATTACCTTACAGTTCTGTGAGTTGGAAGTTTGGGAATCAGCTGGGATCAAGTTCTCTGAGGGCTGGTTCCAAGATGACCACCTCACAGGGCTGCCGGTGCGAGGCCGCAGTTCCTCACTGCGTGAACTTTGCCATAGAGTTGCCTGAGGCCTTACAGCATGGCAACAGGCTTCCCCACAGTGAGCGACTCAGTTTTACCACTTGGAAAATGGGAAATTAAAGACACCGCTATAAGATTGTCATGAAGATTAAATGTACAAAGCAATGTAACGTATTGGTATGGTACCTGGCCCTCAGTACATATTCTCAAGAGAGAGAAAGGAGGAAGGCACGATGTGTATATGACCTTGCTGTGGAAGCCACTGCCCTGCCATCATCTATCCAATCTAATCTAATCTATCCATCCATCCATCTATCCACCATCTACCTACTACCTACCATCTATTATCTACCTACCATCTACCTATCATTTATCATCTCCTACCCATCTATCTGTCATTTGTCTATTTATCTACCCATCTATCCATCCATCACTACCTATGATCTGTCTATTATCTACCATCTATCATCTGTCATCTGTCATCTGTCTACTTATCATCTATCATTTATCTATCTATCAATGTATCCATCCACCCACCCATCTATCCATGTATCCATCCATCCATCCATCCATCCGTCCATCCATCCATCCATCCATTCATATTGGGTGACACAAGTCATCCCTATTCAGTATGGCTGTGAGTACCACAAGGCAGGAATCCCTGGGGCCCTCTTGGAAGCTCACTCCCATAGCCAACCAGAATATAAGTTCCATGGGAATAGGGCCATGTCTGTTTTGTTCACTGCTACATCCTCCACTTCTAGAATAATTCTGAGTATGTAACAGATTCTTAATCTATTTTGTTGAATGAATGAACCAGAGAAGGTGAGACTTAGTCAGTGAAAACAGCACAGGCAGGTCTTTCTGAAGACAGATGGAGCACAGCCTCTTCAACAAAGGTTTCTTACAGGAAAATCTATGAAGAGCTCCAAGCATTTGCTACAAGATCAGGATAATGGGGAAATGAAAGAAAAGGGAGTAGCTTCTGTATGAAAAGCCAGCTCTTCCTTATAGTCCCAGAACGTTCCGGTATGCAAGAGAGGTGTGGCAGGCTGTGCTGGGAGGGACGACGGGTTGGGTATGAGAGGGTCAGGCATCTAGCCCTGGCTTGGCACTTAAATCAAGAAACTAAAGTTTAGTTTGTTTGTTACACTTAGGCAGGAGTGATCACACCCATTCTGCCTAGTACCCAGGAATATAGTGAATTCATTCATTCACACTGGTCATTCATTTACTTATAGCCCGTGACTTCATGGAGCTCACAGGTTAGCAAAAGACTCAGTGGGTTGGTACATTCTGAAAATGGTGCCACACAATGTGTTGTGCCATTGTTATGTGCCTTGATGAATTGCTGTTTTTGTTTACCTACTGTGTGCAGATGCAGGTGTTCTCTTAATCCTCTTTTTACAAGTGAAGCCACGCAACCTCAGAGAGGTTAAGCAACTTGTCCTAGGCCACCCAGCTAGTAATTTAGATCTAGGTTTTGTGACCCTGGAGCCTTTCTCACTATGCTGCAAGCTTTTTCTTATGGATGTTTTAAATATCTACATTTAAACTGACAGTGGGAGTAATATTTCTAATAAAAGCCCCAATCAATTCACTTACTGCCATTTGCTTTTTAACGTAATAATTGTGGTGGATTTGGATCATGTCAACTCAGCCAACTTGGAATTCCCAGAATTCCCTTCCCTGCATAGTTTCTGGTTAGCGTGGACCAAGAGTTTTGGGTGAGATCTGGAAGTGGGGAGTGAAGCGGCAGGTAGGCTATGCTAGGCTTGGAAGGTGGGCATGGAGCACGCGGCTGCAGCGCACCCACATGGACACCCTCCTGTGGGCTTGCCTGGTTAGTGTGGCCAGCAGCTAAGCCTGCAGCTTCCAGCCCCTATGGATCCTCCTTAGCATCTCTGAATCCTGGCAGAGGCCTGTTTAGTTCCAGGATGAAGAATGTTATCTTCTGCAGATCACCTGAGTGGGTCATCACAGATGGATGCTTGGAGGTGGTGAGAGACGAATGGGGTTTCCAATCTGTCACTCCGGGTTCTGGCTTGTCCTGGTGGCTCCAGTTCATCATCACTCCTTCCCACTTCCTGCCCATCCTTACTTCCCGGTGGCCTCCCTGCTGACTTGGGGATCCAGCATCAAATTCAAAGAAGCAGCCCCATGTAGGCTGGTGAACCAGCTCCCCACGTTGCATAAAGTCAGATCCTTACTATGAATCCCTCCAGTTGATTCTGCTCTGGTCAAACCCTGATTCAACAATTTAAGCCTGAATCTCATTTCATGTACTTTAATATATAATAACTCAAGCCTGTGTTCGTCGCTCCACTGTTTTCAAATATCTAAATCAAATACCTACGTGCGCCTGAGGGATACCTGCGTGTGCCACACATCATGGTTAAAACTCTATTTGAAGATTAGAAAAGCACCTTGGAGATGCCTGGCAGGTCTGTCTGGAAAGGAGCAGAGAGGCCAGGGTGGGAGGGAATCCCCCTGCCTTAGACCCAGACTCCTCGATTCTTCTAAATTACTTGATGGTTTTTCCCCCAGACCTGTCCCTGAGGCCCTGGACTTGGCTGTGGCTTCAAGGCCAGGAATACCTCCGAGTTGGCCGCTGGGGAACGCGGACTGTCTAGTGGAAAATCCTGATGCCAACCAGAGCTGGTGCTGTCAACCTACAGCTAGACGGGGGGGACGCGCCCACACGACAGGAAGTGATGTGTCTATTGGACAATCCCAGCGGATACTATTTGATATTTATAAACTTTTCCAGACTAGCAGAGCAGAAGATGAGCAACTTCATTTTTACAACCACAAATAGTACATTCCTAAGCTTGTACGTGTGTGTGTACATAGACGCATTAGAACGACTGAGCTGAGTGTAACTCACAAAAGATGAAAAACACAATGCAGCAAATCCGTGACTAAGTTTCCATCGGCCTAAAGGAGAATAGAATAATTCATAAATGCCTCTCCATTTATACAAAGAAAGAAACACGGCCAGGCACGGTGGCTCAGCCCCCTAATCCCGGCATGTTGGGAGGCCGAAGTGGGATGATCATTTGAGCCCAGGAGCTTGTGACCAGCCTGGGCAACATAGCAAGACGCGGTCTCTACAAAAATTGTAAAAATCAGCCAGGCATGGTGGTATGCACCTGTAGTTTCACCTATTTGGGAGGCTGAGCTGGGAGGATCGCTGGAGCCCGGGAAGTCAAGGTTTCAGTGAGCCATGATCAAGCCACTGCACTCCAGCCTGGCTGACAGAGTGAGACTCTGTCTCAAAATAAATAAATACAAGAAAATAAAAAAAAGAGAGAAACGGCAATGAGAAAATGGAGGTCTGCGAACTTCCATTTATTCAAAGGAAGAAAGAACATTTCACAGAACCAGAAACATTCACACAATCTTCTCTTTTACAAAGATGGAAAGACTAGCTTCAACTGTTTACCCCAGGGGGTCAGCAAACTAAGATCCGTGACTGGCTGTTTTGGTCAATAAAGTTTTATTGGTACACAGCCATGTTTATTCTCTTACTTACTGTCTATACTGCTTTCATGCTACAATGGCCAAGTTCATTACCTGGGATGGGGGCGTATAACCCACAAAGCATGTAGCCCTTCAGTAAAAGTTTGCTGACTTCCGGTTTATTCCATAACCTATGGGACCATTGAAATGTCCTCCCTGTTGTTTTCAAGTTTTCATGAATAAATTAAACCCCTTAGACCCTCATCACACGAAGTCTAATACTTCCTCTTGAGCACCTCACTGTCTCACCACTCCCATTGTCTAAGAATCCTGGGTTGTACATGGTCCAAAGAGGATCAGTCCTATTTCCAAACGGAACCCTGCACTATAGCCATCAGGTCTCACTGCCACGGGAGGTCACTGCTGAGCACAGGCTGCTCTCTGGGCTAAGATCCACTGCTCCCCACCACAAAGCTGGGACTGCCCGGCCTGAAAAGATTCCAGCTCAGCCAGTTGCCCTGTTAGAAGCAGTCCCCTGTGACCCTCATCAGGGCTCTCGAGCTCTGGCTAGGTGCTCCCACCCTTTTGATGATTTCTTGTTCTGGATCCATCCCCAGTCACGTGGGCTTCCTGTCCTTCTCAGCCAGGAGATGTGAGGTGAGAGCCCCAGAGTCCACTCTGATGGCTTTTCCCGACTTTCGTCACGGGGAGCAATGATGGACATCTCAATTCCTTCCTTCCCTAAAGAACCTGGCTCCACATGTGAATGGATGCAGCTCCCCCACCCCAACCCAGCAGCTGGGTCTTTCTGGTGAGAGACCTGCTTTGGAGGTCACAGGAGTTCCTTCACAACCACCCTCAAGAAATGTCCCCTGTTCACGTTAACTAAGAAAGACCAATTCCTTCCTAATAAACCTTTTTCTTATGGATGTTTCAAATGATTTATTGCAAGGTGAGGAGGAGAGGTCCACACCTCTCTGCAGGGGCAGAAACTTAAAGAAGATGAAAGCCTGGATGCAATGTGCCTGGGTCCTTGTTCGCACCTCGTAGCTTCTTCCCTGGTGGTGCAGGCAGCTTCTGAGAGCTTCTGAGAGGGCCGTGTAATCTTCACTTTCTTATATTCATGCCCTTGGGTAATCCCTTCTCCTTGGGCAATTTCTATCAATACCAACAGAATACCTCAACACTGGGGGGATACCACATCTGTGATTAGATTACAAAATATCTGAGCTTCCATCTTGCTAGCAGACCCTCTCCCTCACTGACTGTGAAGAAATAGCCTGCCAGCTTGGGAGGCTCATGTGGTCAACAGTCAACTCAGGCTGAAATCTGCCTGTGGGGAGTGGAGAGCCAGAGTGGCAAGGAACCGACAGAGTTGTCCATCCAACAGCAGTGAGGAGCTGAGGCTGTGAATCAAAGAGCCCACACGTGATGGAATTCTCCCACAACCACACGCTTGAACTTGGAAGTAGAGCCGTCACCAGTTGAGCCTTCAGATGAGATCCTGGCCCTGGTCAAGACCTTGATCACAGCCTTGCAAGAGATGCTGAAGCAGGGGACCCAGCTGAGCTATGCCTGGATTTCTGCCCCACAGAAACTGTGAGATAGTTTTAACTGTTTGTTGTTCTAAGCCATGAGGTTTGTGACAATTTGTTATGTCACAGTAACCAATCTACCTGTCTACAGAACCAAACACATGAGAAACTGTCAGGCTTTTCAAATCTATTGACCTTTAAAAAGCCTACATTTTGCAGAAGAGAGTGGCAGCTTAACAGAAATACATCTCAGAAAAATAAAGTGTCTAACACAAACAGATGAACATTTGGGATGACCTGACAAAGGTCAAGGAGAGTGACAAATGGCTGACACTTCCTCCCAGGTCCAGAGATTGGCCGGCTTGTGATGGGAGGGCTGGACCATGCATCCAGCTCTCTGAGGCTATGGAGGTAGCCTGTCTACTTCTCCCCAGCCACTCCCACTTCCAGTTAGCAATAGACTCTCCTGGGCCAGTCTTCACAAATCAGTGAGCCCCATATTCTATTCTGCCTGGCCTGGATTCACAACCTACTGAGCTGCTCTGAAAGGGAAATCTGGGGAATGACATTTATGAATGTAATTGACCAAGAGGAGCTGGCACTGCCGCGACTACCTCCACATCTCAGACGGGGCATCTAGGAGCCAGCTGGAAGCAGCTTTTCATGTCATAGCTCACTTAATCCTCTTGTTTTGACAGAGGCACAAATATCTCCAATTTCCAGATGGGGAAATGGAGGCAGTTAGGGAGTAAGAACCCTGACCCAGGTCATAAGCGAGTGAGGGGCAGATCTGACCCAGGCAATGGCCCCAGAGTCTGTGCTTTCACCAAGGGCCCTATATCACTATTCACCCACCTAGGATTCCCCCCCTCCCCTCTATGCTGGGTGGCCCCTCGGCTCTCCTAGAGAACCACTGCTCCCCAATTCTCAGCTCAAATGTGGTGGTGGGAAGGACTGTCCTCTTGTTTTTCCTCTATGTGCACGCATACACGCACACACCCTCTTAAAGTCACATGTGCACTTGTGTACACACCCACCTGCCCGCACAAACACTCAAGCTCCAGGCCAGAGACGCATCATCACACTCCACAGCTCTGGCTGTGCCATGGGTTCCCTGCCCACATCCAAGCCAAGCTGGGCCAAATAAACCCTAAGTTTGAGAAAAGGGGTGCCCTTTTTCCAGGGCCTTGCTGAGCTGTAGGATGCAAGCCTGAAACTGCTGGTGGCCAAAGGAAAAGCAGAAAGAAAGCACGATCCCTGAACACATTCATTAAGCCCCAAGATGCAGCCAGGCGCAAAGGTTCATCACAGTCTGTTTAGGTTCATGAATCAGGGCAGCCCCTGCGTTGCTGGAGCCAGTCTGAGGTTGGTTTCTGCCACTTGAAATCAAGAAAGCCTGAGCATTTCAGCAGCGAAAGGGATATCTGCAGGGCTGCTAAAGAGATGGCTGCTCCTAAGGCTTTAGCCCTGCCCAAGGCAGCCAGTACCTGGGCACATCACGCCCAAGCTGCCTGCCAGCCAGCACCCACCTTCCAGCCCCTCCCTCTCTGCCAGACACAAGGCCCAGGTCCATGGGGCCCCTATTCGTGTATCCTAAAGTCACACCACACACATATTGACTCCGAGCCTTGCCTTCTTAACACCCAACTGGATTTTTCTTTCTTGTTTTCAACCCAAGCTAACAAGGGTTTCCCAGGTGCTAAATCAAGAAGGTACAAAGGGAAAAGACTGAAGGAAAGCTCCAGCTGACATCTGACTCCACGATACAGTGTAAGGACCCAGGCAGCGACAGAATGTGACAACTGCAAATAACTGAATTTGAGTTCCTTATTTTACACATGAAGCAACCCAGGGCCAAAGAGGTTAAGTGGCCAGCCCCAAATTGTACACCGGGGTACCTACGCATGGGTCCCTCATACAATAAAAGCTTTTAAAAGCTAAAATGTATTGCAGGCACACTGTGTGCCCGTCACAAGCTCAGTGTGTTAGCGTTATTATCTAATTAGATCCACCCCGAATCTTCTGTAAGGTAGTTACCATTATTAGCAGGTTTTTCAGATGTTGAAACAGACTCAGAGGGGACTTGTGACTTACCCAGGCTCACACAGCAAGGAAGGAGCAAGGCTGGGCTGTCACCCAGGCAGCTAGACTCTAGAGCGTCTCCCTCTTCACACTTCTCCCCCACTCCAGACAAGTTTCATAAAATGTCACCTGCTGACTGAGCGCAGTAGCTCACGCCTGTAATACCAGCACTTTGGGAGGCTGAGATAGGCAGCTCACCTGAGGTCAGGAGTTCAAGACCAGCCTGACCAACATGGAGAAACCCCGTCTCTACTAAAACTACAAAATTAGCCAGACGTGATGGCACATGCCTGTAATCCTAGCTACTCAGGAGGCAGAGGCAGGAGAATTGCTTGAACCCGGCAGGCAGAGGTTGCCATGAGCTGAGATCATGCCATTGCATTCCAGCCTGGGCAACAAGAGCAAAACTCTGTCTCAAAAAAAAAAAAAAAAAAAAAAAATCACCTCCTTCAGAGGGCAATAGAATTGATTCAGGTTCTTCATGGAGTCTTCCCTGAATGAATTCTTCAACCCAAAGAGAACCGGCCTTTGTCCACACCCAGCCTCCTGCTCTAATCTGCATCCCACCACCCAGCCCAGAGTCAATAATGACTATGGTTTCTCCTCTAATTGTGTGTTGTGTGTTCATCACTCATCCACACATTTGCCCTCTCTTAATTGAACATCTGCTGTGCCAGGCCTTGTTTTAGGCATGAGAGGATACAATACTGAACAAGACAGATAAAAATCCCCAGCCTCACAGAGCTGATGTTTTAGGGTGAGAGACAGACAATAGGTAAATAACCAAACATATGGCATCGGGCCAGGTAGCTATGGGAGGAAAAACTGGGTACGAGGAATAAAGTAATGAGGATAGTATTAATATTTTAGATAGAGTGATCATGGAGGGCTTCCCTGAGGAGGTGACAGATGGGCAGATATCTAGTAGAGTATTCTCAGCAGAGGCACAGCAGGAACAAACCTTCAAGGGTTGGGGGTTGGATGGTGGAAGGAGCCTGGGGCATCTGAGAAGCTCCAGGAGGGATCTGGAGGTTGAAACTGCAAGGAAGAGAGCAGGGGAAGGTAGGTAGGGCTCACATTACACGAGTCCTCGTGGGAATCTGGGTTTTCACGATTGCTTTTTGGCGGCGGGGGGGGTCTACTACTCTCCTCGCACCTGGCCAGATGGAAGCATCTGCGTTCCTTAAAGTGGGCGCAGGAGCTGCTTCTCTGCAGATGGAACATGCTGCCTTAACTCAGAACAACCACAGCTTGAGAGGGCTGACTTGGGGAGGGGCTGCTGCGGTGGAAAAAGTGACTCATTGTCAACTCTGGAAGGGGACCCTGCAATGGCCGTGTCCTCACTGCACACTGTGCTCCACAGGGCTCAGGTCCATGCTGCAGGCAGCGCTGGGGACCCAGGCTGCTCTAGTCACACACTGTTCATCTCTCCCTTTCCTCCCTGTTCATATGTGTCTCTGTGTGTGCCCATGTATGTGCATGTGTGTCTGTGTGTATCCATGTATCTGTGTGTGCATGTATGTGCACGTGTATCCATATATCTGTGTGTGCATGTATGATGCATGTGTCTGTGCATGTCCATGCATCTCTGTGTGTCGGTGGGCATGCTGTACATGTGTGTGCATGTATGTTGCATGTATGCCCGTGTCTGTGCATATCTGTGTCCGTGTGTGTATCTGTGTGTGTGTCTCCGTGTACATGCTGCATCTCCGTGTACATGTATGTATCTGTGTGCATGTGATGCATGTGTCCATGTGTGTATCTATGTATCTCTATGTGTCTCTGTGTACATGCTGTACATGCATGTATCTCTGTGTGTGCATGCATGATGCATGTGTCCATATGTGTATCCATGTATCTCTGTGTGTCTGTATGATGCATGTGTGTCTGTGGGTGTCTGTCCATGTGTGTGTGCGCGCGTGTGTGTGTGTGTGTGTGTGTGTGTGTGTGTAGCATTAGGCCTTGGCAAAACCTAAGTTGTCCCAGGTCGCTGACATGCAGGTCTTGCTCCTGCCCTCCTGGGGCCACCACTAGCATTTAGGCTTGCTGTGCTTCCAGCTCTAGAAATGTTTATTCTGCATCTGCAGTTTGCAAGGCAATCATTGGTAACCAAATCCCCAGCCCAAAAAATCTGACTTCATCAGGACATCGAACACCAGGAAGGGAGACACTTCTGGGCCCCAGTCTGACCACAGACACCACAGAGGGAGTTCCGTGTCATGGCAGCGGGTGACATCACTTCGGCTCATATCCCAGACCTGAGGGCAACCCCTGAGGATGTCAGGGCCCGGGTATCTTTCAGAGGTTCCCCTCTGTCTGCCCACCGTGGCCTGGGTGCCTCTACTCCTGGCACCAAGTGAAATGGATGCGGTGGCTGTGGGGAGGATTAGCTGTTGACAGACTTGCCATAAATGGAGGTTAATTTCCAATTTTATGGATGTCTGAGTGGAGGGAGTTTAAAGATTCATAAACGTGTAAAATACAACTGTTAAAATGATTTAGCAGAACATTCTCTAGCATCCTAGGGTATGTAGCCAAGGAAATGCCAGAAACATTTCCAGACCCCTCTGAGCTAACAGTATTTCACCTCTGTTCTACACACACACACACACACACACACACACACACACACACACACACACAGAGCACAGTCCTTTGAAACCTTTCTAAAGTATAGCTTTCAACATAGGCACAAAAGCTAAGACACAGAGATAAGGCCCTAAAACCTTAAAGTCTATTTCTTGCGTATGTCCATTCCCTAAGATACAAAATGAATTAGCAAGGATTTCAACGTCTTAACTGACCCAAAAGTGTGGTGACAATGACTCAAGGTGGTTTAGAAGTGCAGGCATTATTGTGCAATAGGTTGGCAGCTGGCCATAGAGTCAGAGACCTGAGTTCAAATCCTGCCTCTGCCTCATCTTATTTGGATAATGCTGAGTGGGTTTCTCAATCTTCCTTCATTTTATTTCCTTCTGGACAATGTAGATAACAACAGTCTGTCTTTCACCTGTGCTTCGGGAAGGACTGAATGATGATGTGATATGTGTAAGTGGATTGAGTAGAGTACAGAAGTTATGGGTGCTGCACATCAGCTGATGTCAAAACATCTTCAAATGGCTTCTGTTTCATCTAACGCCCGGGTGCCCAGGCACCTGTCAATCCCCCAATATCCAGGCATTGGAGACTCGGCCTGAGAGACGGTGTCCATAGAGATGGCTTTGACCCCCAAGTCTCGGGCCTGAGTTCAAGTTTCTCAGTGGTGTGATCTGTAGCAACTGGTTCCCCTCTCTGAGCCCCAGTTTCCTCATCTGTCACGTGGCTGGGGATGACGCTCGCCCCAGCCAGTGAGCGCCGTGAGTATGAATTAACGCAAAGCCTGAGAAAGCCTTTGGTGATGGCATGGTTGGCTCTTTGTCCCCACCCAAATCTCATCTCCAGTTGTAATCTCCATGTGTCAGGGAGGGATCTGGTGGGAAGTGACTGGATCATGGAGGCAGTTTCCCCATGCTGTTCTTGTGATAGTGAGGGACTTCTCACAAGATCTGGTGGTTTACCTGTAAGGGGCACTTTCCTCTGCACTTGCTTCTCTCTCCTGCTGCCTTGTGAAGAAGACACTGCTTCTCCTTTGTCTTCCACCATGATTGTAAGTTTCCTGTGGCCTTCCCAGCCAAGCAGAACTGTGAGTCAATAAAGCCTCTTTCCTTTATAAATTACCCAGTCTTGGGTATGCCTTTATAGCAGTGTGAAAATGGACTAATACAGGTAACTACAAAGTATCAGGCCAAAGTGAGGTGATTGCATCTTTTCCCAGTCCTTTTCCCCCTTCAAAACCGTAGGTCTTTGTCCCATTGGCTTCTCAAGTTACTTTCTCCCTTTCCTGTACTTGCTGATGTACTATTTTTAACTAAGTTGTTACTGACGGCCACGAGCATTCGCCATTCTTGTCTACCCTACATTTGTTGTCTGTTTTTCTGGTTACAGTACCCCCGTTTCCCTCTGGGGCCACCTGCCATTCTTCCATTCTCTCTCAGATCACATGGCCCTGTGGTGTTGGCTTCAACCCTGGCTCCCAGGAAGAGCATGTGACCCAGGGCTGGGTGATCACAGGATCACATTGCCCTGACCACAGGAGAGGAAGGCATACAAGTCTATCAGAGCCAATGAGAAGAGCCCTTGGGGCTTTCCAGAGCTGTCCGGAAAAAGCCATGCCTTCCATTCTCCTGGATCTGACCCTGGGACCTCCGATACATCCAGCCCAGGTTTCCAGAAAGACCTGCCTGAGAGTGGTCCGTGGGGCTGCAGCAGAGCCAAGGGGCACTGGGGCTTGAGGGAGGGGGAGCGGGTCACAGACTCAGACTTTTCACATATGTCAGCCAAAAAAAAACCAAAACAAAAAACACCAAAGGCAACCCTTTTTACAGACGTCAACCTTGAGTTCACTTTCTTGTATCCAAAAGACTCCTGACAAATACAGAAATTAATAGCATCAGGCTTCAACACTCCCAGGTGAGATGACAGCATTTCAGGAGAATTTCCTTGCAAACACCACCTTCGCCCTAAGAAATGTGTCCCCTATTCCATGTTCCAAATCAGGTCGCTTCCTTCTTTATCCATGGCCCTGACCTGCCACCGGCCACGTGCCCTCGGCAGTGTCATTCGGCTGCCATGCATGCCCTCCCTCACCACCTCTGCCATCATTCCTCCACTCTGCAGCCTGAGAATCTTTTTTTTAAAAAAAAGCAACGAAGATCATACCCCTTTCCTTCTTCCTTATACCTTAGGCAGATGGGAAACTGCAGCTCATCCCTGGCCCCCAGCACCCCCCCGTCCTGAGCTTCTGTCACGGGGCCTGCCTGCTCATCCTGAAGTACACCGAGCGTGTTCCTGCCCAGGGCCCTTGCCTGTGCAGTGTTCTCTGCCTGGAACGTCCTCTCCTTCCATGCTCTTTGCCTGGCTGATGCCAAGTCATTTTTGAAGGTGCAGCTGAAGTGCCACTCCCTCAAAGGGGCTGTGCTGTGACTGTGGCTGTGTCATGCATTACCCCAAATACCAGTGGCATGAAACAAGAGTTTCTTCTGCTTAGTGACCCAGTGGGGCGGGACTCTGGCAGGATACAGTGGGCACAGATTGCCTCTGCACCAGGATGTCATGGGCCTCAGCTGGAGGATGTGAGGATGGGGCTGGAGCCGTCTGGAGGTGCATGCATTCAGGGGCCTGGCTGTCGGTGCTGGCTCTTGGCTGGGGCTGCTGTTCTCCTCCAGGCGGGCTGTGTGGGCTTCCTCACAGCATGGCGGCTGGAATCCAAGGGCGAGTGTCCTGAGAGAGGCAGCAAACCAGGCAGAAGCCATGGCACCCCTGCTGGGAGTCACTTCTGCTGCATACCGGGCATTAGAAGTGAGTCACTAAGACTGGGGCAAGGGGCACTCGGGCCTGAGGGAGGGGGAGCGAGCCACAGACTCGGACTTTCCACATATGTGAATCAAAAAACAAAACAAAACAAAACAAAACAAAAACACCACAAGCAACGCTTTTTTGTTTTTTGAGATGGAGTCTTGCTCTGCCGCCCAGGCTAGGGTAAGGGACACAGAGCCCACCTCTCAGCAGGAAGGGCACCTACATCACACGGAAGGTGCATGGGAGGGAAGCCACCCATGAGGCTGTCCTTGGAAATGAGATCTACCACCAAAGCTGCCTTTCATCCTCTGACCAGGAGAGACCCCGTTACAGATGGAGAGAGGGGCCTCGCAGGAGAATTAAAAACAAAGCCACGGTCGGCGACTCTGCTTCCTTCCTAACACGCAACACACTGGAATTACATGTTCATGTAGGTACAGGGCCATTTATTATCTATCTGTCCCCAGCTAGGCAGCGAGCTCTGCACACACACCTGGGCAGGCCTGAGTTCCTTTGTTTCTTTCCCCCTCCACTCCCTTCCCTTCCCTTCCTTTTGCCACTCTGCGTAGTGTCTGGCACATGCATGACCCACAGAAGACATTCAATGACTATATGTGGAGGAAAGGAAGGAGTTTTTCTACCTATAGGAGAGAGAAACTGTATCCTTCCCCTAACACCAATTGGCAGGCCCTGGAGATGCAGAGATTGCCACTTTCCTCCAGTGTCCCTCCTCTCCTCTCCTCTCCTAGAAATAGGACCCCTGATTCTGAATCAGGCACCTGGTGGGCAGCTAAGGACTGCAACTGCCCAGCTCCTGGGCAAGAGGAGCCACTGACTAAGCTCAGGCCCATGCCAGGTCAACAGAAGTGCTGCCTGTCATTTCTGTGTCTTGGGCTAAAAGCGAGGGCACCCCTTTCTCATTTCTCCCCATCCCTGTGGGCTGGAAGGTGCATGTGACTGAGACACTTTGTCTCAGGTGGACAAGGGCCTACCCAAGGGGTGGCAGAGTGTGAAAGTCAGTTTTGGAAACTGTCCTCTGTGATTTCTACCTCCTGGTATTCACATGGTGTATAATTCCTAGCCCCTGAGTATGGCTGGACTTGGGGACCTGCTTCTACTGAGTAGTATGTGGCAAATGGAATGGAACGTCACTAGCAAGATTATTCATGAGACTGGCTTCTGTCGTGGTTGCATTCTCTTGCTAGTGCACGCTCTCTCTCTCTCTCTCTGTCTCTCTCTCTCTGTCTCTCTGCTCGTCACCTTCTTGGCTTACATGCTTTGATGAACCAAGCCACCATGCTGGAAAGGCCCAGGTTGAAAGGAACTAAGGGCCACCAACAGCCCCCAGTCAATGCCCTACAAGAAACACATTCTGCTGGGAGAGCCTGAAAGCAGAGCCGTCCCTAGTCAAGCCTTGAGACGAGATAGCAGCCAAGGTCAACACCTCAACTGCAGCCTATGGGAGACCGTGCAGCTGAGGACCCAGCCTTATCACCACTGGATTTCCAACTCACAGAAAGTCTGAGATGATAAATGTGGCTGCTGTGCTAAGCCACCAAGTCTTGCAGTAATTTGTGAAGCAGTGATGGATAACTAATACACAAAGCAAGGAAGAAGGAGGCAGAGCCCTGAAGACCTCACTCAGCAGAGCCGCTACACCAGTGGGAGAATGTCCATAAGAAAAGAGGACTTTCTTGCCTTTTCCATATCCCTCTGCTTTTGCCCTTACAGCAGCCAAACCGTGTTCTAAAACATACACCTAGTTAGGGCCAAATCCCTTAGTGCAGCTCATGTAGTCCTCAACAGTGTGGCCCATCTTATGCACAGATTTGCTTTCTGCTGTCCCCCCAGCTCCCTCCCTCCTCTGCCATGCCCAGTGCCTGTCTGAACTTGTCATTGGTTTCCTAGCCCTGTGACCTTTGCCTGTCCACTTCCCTCTCTTGGAAATTCCCTTCCTTTCTTTTCTACCCAGTAAGTGGCTCGTCATCCTTCCATACCCAGCTAACATAGCCCCTTGCAGATAGCATCCACCTCAGGAGAGCGAGTACTTCCTACTTGTGGCTCACTCTCCACACCCAATCCTGCAATTCTAATACTTACTACATGTGCTTATCTGTACATCTGTCTCCCTCAGGAGACTGTCAACCTCTGAGAGATCCTTATTTATTTATTTATATATTTTTGTTTTGAGATAGAGTCTTACTCTGTCTCCCAGGTCAGGGTGTAGTGGCACAATCTTGTCTCACTGCAACCTCTGCCTCCCAGGTTCAAATTATTCTCCTGCTTCAGCCTCCCAAGTAGCTGGGATTATAGGCACCCACCACCACACCTGGCTAACTTTTTTTTATTTTTAGTATGCCACCACATCTGGCTAATTTTTTGGGGTTTTTTTTTTAGTAACAACAGGGTTTCGCCATGTTGGCCAGGATGGTTTTGAACTCCTGACCAAGTGATCTGCCTGTCTCAGTCTTTCAAAGTGCTAGGATTATAGTTCTGAGCCACCACACCCAGCCTCTGAGGGATCCTTATGCAATCACAAACACTCTTAGGTGCATTTATTCTGTTTTAGGCACCATGCTGAGTGCTTTATTTACCTTCTCATTTAGTGCTTACAATTATTCATGTCCCCATTTCACAGATAAGAAGACTGAGGCACCGAAAGTTAGGTAACTCATCCACATGCAGAACAGAGCTGGGTGCAGAATCCCA
The DNA here is from genome assembly GCF_001604975.1 of Cebus imitator. Classification (NCBI taxonomy): domain Eukaryota; kingdom Metazoa; phylum Chordata; class Mammalia; order Primates; family Cebidae; genus Cebus; species Cebus imitator. The sequence goes on along the minus strand of NW_016107539.1, from coordinate 726,681 downwards.
GCCTTTCTGATTTTAAACTATGTTCTCAACCACTAAAGGGCAGCCCTCTCACTCACCTCTGCATCCTCAGTGGGCCCAGGCTCATGGACAAACCTGTCTCACCTGCCTATTTATCCTCTCCCTGGCCGTGGCACTAATCAATCACATCATTTTTTCTGATCAGCCAAATGCAGCCTCACAATTTGTCTTGGTAAATACATCTGGATCAGTAGGAGTTGGCATGCCTGCTGAAACCTCTACGCTGTGCCAGTAGTGGGTGCCCATAAATAATGCATTGAACTGAGACGACCGTGACTGATTTGAGAAAGTGAAACATGGCCACCAACTACTGATGCTATTCATTACCCCTACTGAGACATTGCTATGGTCACCGGTTAATTCCTGTGGGAGCAGCCACTCCAGATCCAGCAATCTCCATCCTACTGACTTCCACGTTGATAGTCATATGATGAGACAGAGCCATCTCCACTCAGGAAAGGCCACTCCCAAAGCCATTCCTATACATGTGTGAAGCATACATGGTAGCCAGGGTCATGCCAATAGGTCATAAGAGCCAGTCGCTGGGATGGGGAGGTGCCACCACCCAAGGAGAAGCTTGCACTTGTTGGACATGAGCCCCATTGGACAAGAAGCCGCAACAGAGTAACACAGAAATCCTGGGCCAAATGCCCAGAGGGCCGATGTATTGGAGAGTTAGAGGAAGGAGGTTCTGGAACTATGGGCTTGAAGGCAGAGCCCAAAAAGAGCAGGGAACAGAGTCCTAGACCCTGGCTCCAGACAGATGATGTCCCTCCAGCTGGGCTCAAAAGCACCCCTGTCATCTGCTGCAGCAGTAAGTAAGCTGGTTGCTGAAGTCACGGTGTTGATCAGACTCTTGGCAGAAATATGACTATTCTTCAGGACTTTGAAGCCACTGCAACAGGCAGAATTCTATAAATGGGGCCCAAAGATGTTCTTCCCTAGCCCTGGAATGGCATCTGTGAGTTGGATGCCACAGTTCCATGCTCAACTTATGTGGCACAGCTGACCTTAAGACAGCGAGGTAGACTGTCTGGGTGACCCTGATCTATCACACAGCTGTGAAAAGCAGAGAGCTGTCTCTGGCTGACAGTAGAAGGGGAAGCCAGAGAGATCCAAAGCATGGATGGACTTGGTGCGTATTTGCCGGCTGTGCAGATATGCGAGGCCTCTGGGAGCAGAGTGTGGCCCCTGGCAGCCAAGCAGCAAAGACACAGGGACCTCAGTCCTAAAACCACCAAGAACCCAACTCTGTCAACAACCCAGATGAACTTGGAAGCAAATTCTTCTCCTGAGTTTCCAGATATGAGTGCAGCCTGGCCAACACATTAACTTCAGCCTGATGAGACCCTGAGCAGAGAACCAGCCAAGCCCACCTGGGAATGGGGAGCGCCCGTGGGGGGCTATATACATGATAATGTTAAATGAACTTAAGGGTCAGCTACAACTCCAGAGCGGGTCAAACTCACATTTGCAAAATTAGTAATCAAAAGAATGAGGATGCTAAGGCTGGAGGGTGTCCACATACGCCCTTGTGAGGGTCCTGGATTGCCCTCCCAGCCTCTGAGCTCTTGGTGACCGGTTCGGGCTGAGAGAGCCATCTCTTTCCCCCAGGCTCCCACACATGGCAGGCCCTGGTCATAAGGGTGGGTTGGGCAGGTGTTCTCTGCAGACAGAGCTCCAGAGAATTTGCCCTTTAGAAGATACTTCTAATCCCCGATGAGCTGTTTTCGTGTCCTGGATGGGATGTCGGCTCTTCCAAGTGGTTTCTCTCCCCGCTCAACCTTGGTGCTGTTGACATTTTGGACCAGATAATTTTTTGCTAGGGGGCCTGTTCGGTGCATTGCAGATTGTTTAGTTGCATCCCTGGGCTCTACCCACTAGATGCCAGTAGCATCTCCTGAATTCTAACCAGCAGACATTTCTCCAGACTTTGCCAAATGACTGCTGCGGAAGAAAGATTACCCCCGGTTGAGAAGCAGTATTCCAGCGCTTGGTGGGTCCTGTCATTTTTCCTCCTGACAAGCTCAGAGAACAAACCTCCGCCTGCATGCTGATGAATCACCATATTTCAATCAGTGCATCGCATCCATCAAACCCAGTGGGATGCTGTGTACACACGTGTGTGTGTGTGTGTGTGTGTGTGTGTGTTCCACTATTCCAGACCATGACAATTCCATCAGAAGGAAGGAAGTGCTGGGGGAAGGAACGTGCTTACTGCTCAGGCCATCCTGCAAATCCCCGATGGTGCCAACTTGGCAGACGTTTCCCACAGATTGGCTTCTCCCACGTCATCACATATGGCTGTTCTTGTAAGGTCTTTTAGGCTGACTGACAGCGCCATGGATTCTATGACGACCCCCGTGACCTGCATGTACACCTCTGGAGGGCCTTCCGGAATTAGAAAACCTGAAGTAACTGGAAGACCATGAAAAGTGGAAAATGATCAACCCCTGCAGCGCCTAGCTAACTTGAGACATTCTTCCATTGTTTTTTATTCCGGCCTCAATTGACAAGGCCACTGGACTTTGTAACTGACCTTGGTCAACCTCGTGACTCCACACCCTATGACCCCCTCCCAGCTTGCAAAAAACTACCCTAAACTGTGACTTCTGTAACTTTCCACTGCTTACCCAAACCTATAAAACCAACTCCTATTCTTCCGCCCTCCTGACTCTCTTTTCTGACTCAGCCCACCTGCACCTGGGTGAATAAAGCCATGTCGCTTGCACAAAGCCTGTGTGTGTGTGGGGGGGTGGGTCTCTTCATTCGGGGCATGCATTTTCATAGTTCTCAGTCCTCTGGTCCTTGCAAAGGACTGGAGCTCCCTTTCCTGGAGGACCTGTGAATGATCAGCATTGAGTCATGAGGCTGGCATTATCCTCCCCATTTGAAAGATGAAGAAACTAAGGCTCAGAAAGGTATTGTGAAGAACTCAAGACAGCAGACCTGTCTTATTCTGAAGCCTGTTTTTATTACAGATTTCCCATCATAAAGCAACCTTCCAGATACACAGCAAGTCACTGAGAAGAAAAATCCTTTAGTGATCTCACTTTGCACCCAGGCCACTGCCGAGCGTTTATAGGTTCACTGGATTTCATTAAGTGTTTTAAGCCTACAGTGAAGAGCAGAGGATAATACAGGTTGAGCATCCTTTATCCAAAAGGACGGCGACCGGAAGTGTTTCAGATTTCAGAGCTTTTCAGGGTTGGGGATACTTGCATTGCACTGACCAGCTGAGCGTCACAAATCTGAACATTTGAAATGTTCATTGTAGCACTTCCTTTGAGGACTGCATCAACACTCAAACAATTTTGAGTTTCGGAGCATTTTGTATTTCAGATTTTCAGATTCTGAGTGCCCAGCCTGTGTACCAGAAAGGTGGACATCTGCTACCTAGCTTAGTCCGACTTTGCTTTATGACTTAAGTTATTTAATGCATGTGATAAAGACAGGAGGCAGTCAGGGGTCCCCCTGTGAAGCCCCACCTTCAAGCGTAAAATAGGTTGAAGGCTGAGAAACTCAGACTGCAGGTCCTGGAGAATCTCTGACCTGCCTGAGCACTGGGAGGAGGGGGTGGAGTCTAAGGAAGTTCGTGGCATTTGCAAGGGGGAGGAGCCTGGCCTCTTCTGTTCCTGAGTTCAGTCTATGGGGTGGGAAGCCAGCTAGCAGGACTCTCTCCTGCTTTACTGAGACTTTTCCTTTTTCCTTTTTACCTAATAAATTTCATTCCCCTTCACCCTTCAAAGTTTCTGTGGGCCTAATTTTTCCTGGTCATGTGACAAGAGCCTATTTTTTTTTTCTTTTTTTCTACAACACATATATTAGGGCATTCTTGCATTGCTATAAAGAAATATCTAAGACTAGGTAATTTATAAGAAAAGAGATGGGGAGAGGAGGTGCCACACACTTTTAAATGACCAAATCATACATGTGAAGCAAAAATAAAAATCTAAGCCCTGCAACCTACTGATAAACCCTCCCCTTGGCCAAAAGCATTCTAAAATTAACTGGAAAGACACGTTCAGGTTTTATGGGAAGTGGGAGTCAGACACGTCTCCTTATCCCTCCCTCTAACATTAAAACAGAGATCTTAAGACAGACTCTAAGTCTGTTAAGAAACATGTACAATCTATTCTCTGTGAAGCCTGCTATCCAGAGGCTCTACCTGCATGATAAAACCTTAGTCTCCACAACCTATTACCTTAACCCAGGCTTTCCATCTATGATTCCAGGTCTTTAAATAATAGCTCTTTAAACCAATTGCCAATCCGAAAATCTGACTCCGCCCAGGACCTGGAACCCTGCCTCCTCCAGTTCTCCAGCTGTGCCGCCTTGCTAGATGAAACCAATGTGCAACTTACATGCATTGATTGATGTGTCTCCCTAAAATGTATAAATTCAAGCTGTATCCTGACCACCTTGGGCGCATACAGTATTCTCAGGATTTCCTGGGGCTGAGTCATAGTCCCTCATAGTTGGTTCAGGATAAAACTCTTCAAATATTTTGCAGCATTTGACACTTTTCATTGACACTCACTTTTGCAAAGACAGCACCAGGCCATTAGGAATCCACCCCCATGACCCAAATACCTCCCACCAGGCCCCACCCCCAACATTAGGGATTACAATTTGACATGAGATTGGAGCAGGGACAAATATCCAAATTATTGCAATATGTTTCTATTGAAAAATCAGGCCAAATGCAGTGGCTCATGAATGTAACCCCAGAACTCTGGGAGACCGAAGTGAGGTGATTGCTGAGGCTGGAAGTTCAACACCAGCCTGGGCAACACAGTGAAAGCCTGTATCTACAAATAATTTTTCTAAAAATAGCCGGGCATGGTGATGTGTGCCTGTAGTTTCAGCTACTCAGGAGGCTGAGAAGGGAGGATCACCCAATCCCAGGAGTTAGAGGCTGCTATGAGCTATGATCACACCACTGCACTCCAGTCTGGGTGACAGAGCAAGCCTCTGTCTCAAAAAAAGAAAAAAGAAAAATTACACATGTGTAGAGAACATACATATCAAAAAGGATGGGCTCAGTGAATTTCCCAAATTGAAACCAGCCCCCAGATTAAGAAATCATCTATTACCAGTACGCTAGGGAGTCCCTCAAGTGCCCATGGTTGATTTTTTTTTTTAGGAAACAAAGCATGATAGATAAAATTGGTCCCTGTGAATAAACTGCCCACCCCATTCTTCTCTGTCTCATCCCAGAGGTTCCATAATCCTAAATACAATGCTTATTCCCATATTTGCCTTTACATTTACAGAGCATGGGCACGTACACCCCTGTGTGATACATATTATTGGTTTCATGCTTAAAACTTTATTTAAGTAAGATACTATGCTTTTCCCATTCTAAAATGATGTCTTGAGGTTTGTCCATAGTTGTGGGTTGTGACTCTCTGGGGCTGCTGTCGTACAGGTGGTGAAAAGAATTTACCAAGAAAGCTGTAGGTAAGGAAAGGCAGATTTATTAGAGAAAGTATGAAAAGATGTTGCAAGGAAGCAATGGGCAGGTCAGCAAGAGGGGAGCTGACTGCAAGGGCAAAGCTTGCTGGAGATTTTATAGGCCGGTGCTCGGGCTTGGGAGGGCTATGTGCAGTGCTGAGACCGCCAAGCCTGCAGGGAGCTAAGTTGCGTCTTTCTAACAGCCAAGCATCTGGTCATAGCTGGGCACAGGAGGATTGTGAGTTACACTGTGCAAGAGGTCAGTGGTCCTGCTCCATGCCCTGGACAGGCAGACTCACAGCTTGTCTGCTTTCTCTTTCCTTGTCCTTGGCTCCACCAGCCTGACTCCGCCTCCCTAATTAGAACTCCACATCCATGTCCATCAACGTAGCTGTAGTTGTTTTTGCTGCAAATAGGCCACAAGGCATTTCTCCACTCTCACGTTGATGGACACCTTGATGATTCCTAATATTTCTCTGTTACGCAGAGATGCTGCCTGAGTCTCCCTGAGGATGGCTCCGGCATGCTGGAATGGGAGACTGTTGAGAGCACAGACACGCGGGGCTGGGACTGGCGCTGCTGCATCATGGGATGTGGGTGTGTACAGTTTTGCTCTCCACGGGGGTTGTGTCAGACTCATAGAAATTTTAAACTGGGGACAGTATCGATGACTTCTATCTAAAAGCCACAACTGTAAGTCTATACAGCTAAAAAAAGCTTGACTAATATTTGAATCACCAATGCTAATATTTACAAATGGGAAGACTTCATACAAAATCCATATTTGTAGCTTTTTGTGAAAAGTTGGGTAATTCTGGGCCCACGCAGCTACAGAAGTACTTCTTGAGGCAGAGAGGAAGCGGGGCAAATGCCCCAGCCTCCCTCCTGTCCTTCCGAGCTCTGTCTCCCACGGCCAAACCCAGCTGGCTCAGAGGCCTGCAGGGGTCTCAGAAAGTTAGTGAGAGGGGCTGATCTCATCCCTGTTCCGTGCCTCTTAAACATCGCACAATGTTCTCACCAGTGTGACGTCAAGCTTCTTGAGAGCAGACAGAAGTTATCCGCCATCTCTGTCTCCAGAGCCAGGCTGAGCGCCTGGTCCTCGTAGGAACCAGACTGGCTTAACAGAGGTGACTTCATATTACTGGAAGCAATGCAGACAGTGACCCTTAACCAGTCTCTCACACGTCCCAGGCAATTAATTAAAATGTCAAATTAGAAATGGACAGAGTCAATATTTTAAGTCTACGGCCCATATGGTCTCCGTCACAACTATTCAGCTCTGCAGCTGTATAGCATCAGGAGCCACATACAATAAGCAAGGGAATGGGTGTGGCTGTGTTACAATAAAACTTTATTTGCAAAAATAGGCAGTGGGCCACATTTGGCAGTGGGTTGCAGTTTGTGGCCCCCTGCTACGGACCATGATGTAATTGGTACCACCTGAGATTACATTTGCACAGCCGTTAGCAGTGACCTTGAAAGTCAGGCCACCAAAAGAGTGCTGCTGAACAGCTCTGTGCTAGGCAGAAAGAGAAATTTGGAAGAGGGAATATTGCAAAGAGAGGATAGGAGAGGAGATGGGATGAGGAGGGGAGGAGAGGAAAGGAGAGGGACCACGGGGCCAGAGGCAGGACCCAGATGGGGAACACAGCCGGGAGCCTTTTAAGATGAGGGAGACACAGCTTTCAATTCAAGGTATCCTTGGTTACTGATCCAAACCTTCAGTAAAGTCTGCTCTGTCCCCACAGGCCTTTGTGAGTGGTTTGTGTGCTTGTGTGTGTTATGAGCATTAACAGAATGTTCTGTCTTCCCGAGTGCCAGGCAGCTTCCCGGTGCTCACAGCCCCCCCCCATGCAGGCTGCACAAAACTCACTGCCTCCTACAACTACCTGGAAAGGTAGAGAAGAATCTGAAGTTCAAAGAGGTTAACCCAAAGTCATACAGCCAAAAAGGAGGAGAAATGGAAACCCAATCCAAAGCCCAGAATCTTTCCTTGATTGCCCAAACAGCTGGAAATGTGAAATCATTTTTTCTGTGTCCTGGAATGAGCTTTGGTGCATCCCTTTGAATGTGGGTTGGATTCGTGGGGATTTAGCCTCAAACCAAACCCTGAGGCCAGAGTAATACGAATTAAACCTGGGGAGGTGCAGGGGAGGCTACCTTATGCTCCTCCCTCCCCTGGACCTGGCCCCTGCCTTGGGTACTTCCCCACTACCCTGAGGCTCCTGCTTCTCTGAAGTGGGGGTGACCTGGGCTCTCTCCGCTTCTCTGGGAACTGGAAAGGGGGTGGAATGTTTTGTCATCTCTGATGCCAGCACCTGGGTTGGCGTCATCCTGCTACCTGGCCCCATTATGGCAGAAGGACAATTTGGCCTCGGGCCATTTATTCACAGAATCCTCCAATTTAGACTTTTGACATTATTGATAAACTTAGATGTCTCATCATTGAATCTTACGCAAAAAGTATTACTCTGTTAAACATAAACACTTACATTTTACCACAATTTTGACATCCCCTTTTGCCTTAAAAAATCTTTTTAAAAAATATGGGATGGCTTTGGCCTTCCTCAGCCTCAGAGAGGCCCTCATTAGGTATCAAACCCAAGAGCTAAACAAAAGCTGAGTTATGCAAAATATAAGGTTATCACAAGTCAGGGATCAGACAGGCTTCTGTGGCAAGCACTCTCTAATCAATTCCACCCCGGCACCCTCTGAGAGTCTATGAAAGAATAAACATGACATTAAAAGGGCAGTGGAAGCCGGGAGCCGCAGCTCATGCCTGTAACCCCAGCACTTTGGGAGGCCGAGGCGGGCAGATCACAAGGTCAGGAGTTTTAGACCATCCTGGCCAACATGTTGAAACCCTGTCTTTACTAAAAATACAAAAGTTAGTGGGTGTGGGGGCGCACACCTGTGGTTCCAGCTACTTGCGAGGCTGGAGCAGGAGAATTGCTTGAACCTGGAAGGTGAAGGTTGCAGTGAGCTGAGATTGCACCACTGCACTCCAGCCTGGGTGACAGAGCAAGACTCCATCTCAAAAACAAGACAAAACAAAACAAAACATCAGTAACGGGCAGTGGGGCTCTTCACCTTCTTGCCCATCTGACAGCTGCTCTAGGGGCATGAACGCAGGATTTTATTTTCAGTTTCAGGGATGTCTAAACTACATCCACGGATTCCTTAAATACCCACATTAAGACATTTTGGTGGAGGCTTTTTAAATAACAAAAATGTAAAGAAACATAATTCATGATCAATGCAATTGTCCTCCAGGTGTAGTCTTTAAGCAGACATTCTACAGTTCCCAAATTCAGGGGCTGGAAGCGCGGCCTTTCTGTGAGGTGGACTTAGGTTCAATCCCTGCCGGGAGGATATTAGGCAAATGGCCCCATCATTAAAACGAACCCATGAATGGGACCAACCTGGCTGAGTTAAGATAATTGAATTAATATTTGCGAGGTGCACATAAGGGTGCCCGGATACCACAAGCACCCAATCGAGGTTAGCTCTCACCAGTGTCATTGGCTCCCTTCCCCTTTGAGGCCTGGGTGGGGCTGGGGAGGAGGGATCACCCTGCCCACCTGACACCTCCGGTTCCCGCACCGCTGGGAGGACGCCGGACTGCCCGAAGCGGCCACAAGAGGGAGCACTTGCCTTTCCTAACGCTGCAGCCCACCGGCGCCCAGACTTCCTCTTTGAGGCAGACCACGTGGGCTCCCTAGACCTTGGAGCCTAACCCAGAACCTTCTCTCCCATCCACAGCTGGAGTTAGGGTGCGGTGGGAGGGGCTCTATTCCCAGTGGTTCTCTATGCACTTGGGACAGGGCTCTAATTTATGCTTGAGCACGTGGCCTGAGATTTCTTCTCTGCCAGCCTCCAGGGCTGATCCCCTCACTTTGTCTTGCTCTTGGCACCCCAGTTCCTTACAGCAGGTCCCCACACCCCACTGCGGGATATGTTAGGACTGGCAGGGCTAGGTCCGATGCCGGGTGCTTGATTCCCCGGCCCGCTGGGGTTTCTGGAAAAGGCCGTATTTCCTGTCTGTTCTGTGGGTGCAGCCCATCCTCCTGCCTGGAATGCGGCAGCTATGGTGACCATCCTGAGACTGGAAGGTGACAAATATAAACCGAAAACAAAATTCTAAGCACCCAGCTAACTGAATGGATCCTGAATGGATCCCTCATCTTGGCCAAGGTTATCCTAAAGTTAACCTGAAACACAAGTTCAGGCCACGATGGGAAGGGCAGTGGGAAAGGCCGCGTTATACCCTCTGCCCTTTGGAATTGAGGCATAGCTGACCAGCATGGACATGAAAACAGAGGCCTTAAGGCTGACAGCACTGGCTTTGTAGCAATAAGATGCCAACGTGAGAGATAGCAGGCTCTGGAAGAAATCGAAGTATTGTCCCCAAAATATATTTCTCTGACATATTTTGAAATGGCCTTGCCAAGCTGTCACTTGTGTGGAAAATCTACATTCTCTAGAGAATCCTCTTCCCTTTCCAGGCCTGTTTTCCTGATCCAGGAGAGAATTAATGAAGTCTGGCACCTTTTTAAACCTAATAAGAAACATTTACAATCTGTTCTCTCTGAAGCCTGCTACCTGGAGGCTTCACCTGCGTGGTAAGAACCTTGCTCTCCACAACTCCTTAACCCAGACACTCCTATCAACTGATTCCAGCTCTTTAAACTCTTTCAACCAGTCACCAACCAGGAAATCGGAAAATCTTCAATTTCACCTATGACCTGGAAGCTCCCCTCCCTGCTATTCCCACCCCCTACCTTTGTGTTATCTCTGTCTTTCCAGAGGGGACATTTTTCTTTAGCACATGTAAAATGTGCTAAAATATACATCAATCTCGGGACCCCCCCCAAAATAACTAAGACAAAGGGAAAAGTCAAGCTGGGAACTGCTTAGGGCAAACCTACCTCCCTTTCTATTCCATAGCTACTAGGGTAAAAAAGCTGCATGCCTCCCTCACAATCTGTCCACCAGGAAATTCCTTGCCAACAAAGGACACACAGAACTCAAAGTCAACCCTCTGCTCACTGAGATAAAAGCATATCTGATGCTTCCTTGGAAAGGCTAATCAGAAACTCAAAAGAATGCAACTGTTTGTCTCTTATCTACCCATGACCTAGAAGCCCCCTCCCTGCTTTGCATTGTCCCGCCTTTCCAGACAGAACCAATGTACATCTTCACATATTGACTAATGCCTCATGTTTCCCTAAAATGTGTAAAGCAAAACTGCCCCGACCTCCTTGGGCACGTGCATCAAGACCTCCTGAGGCACATCCTTAACCTTGGCAAAATTAGCTTTCTAAGTTGATTGAGACCTGGCTCAGATATTTGGGGTTCACACATGTATTGACTGATGTCTCATGTCTCCCTAAAATGTATAAATCGAAGCTGTAACCTGGCCACCTTGGGCACATGTGCTCAGGATCTCCTGGTGCTGTGTCACAGGCCATGCTCACTCATATTTGGCTCAGAATAAACCTCCTCACATATTTTACAAAATTTGACTCTTTTTGTCAACACAAGCCAAAGGCACAGAAAGACAAGCCGGGGAGCAGGAAGATAGTCTGGCCCACCCAGGCCTCCTGTCCCTCCTGGGGTTACCTTATCATCCACGGGCCGCTCTCCTCTCCAAGGGCTGCCTGTGGCTCTGAGGAGGAGATCTAGATGGTGGCCTCAAGGCCCTGCTCCCGCCTGGTCTCTGAAGTCTCCTCCTTGCTAACTTCCACCTGCTTCAGCATCCTTCCCTTCTGCTGTTGCACCATGCAGTCCTGCCTCAGGGCACATGTACTTGCTATTCCTCTATCTGGAAAGTTCTTCACCCAAATTTTCAGACAGGGTGGCTCTATCATTCACACGTCAGCTCAGCTGTTACCTCTCCAGAGGTGCTTCCCTTGACTGCCTCCTCTTTCATGCCTGCTCTGTTGTGCACTACTGTTTCAGACTTTTCACAGCACCTTGTGCTGCCTGTGACAGTGGCAGGTCACAGGAAGAAGCCTAGGCAGACAGGGATGGGTCTCTGGTGAAACTCCACCTTCAAGCGAAAAACAGCTTGAAGGCTGAAAGATCAAACTGCTGGTTCCAGATGAAACCCATGTCCCAGAACAGAAGAGTGAGAACTTCTGTTCCTGCCTGCCTATCCTTTCCTGATTGGTTCCTTCTGAATGCTGTTTAACCAATCAAATGTGGCCTTTTCCAATACTACCTATGGCCCGGCCCTCCCCAATCCTGTGCCTATAAAAACCCCAGACTCAGCCACACTGAGAGAGACCACCTGACATAGGGTGAGAGACCACCTGCCCATCCCCTCTCCACTGAGAGCTGTTTCTTTTCCCAATAAAATTCTCCATCCTCATCACCTTTCAATTGTCAGCATGACCTCATTCTTCTTGGATGTGGGACAAGAACTCAGAACTCACCAAATGTGGATACTCAGAGGGGTGTAACACTGTGGCTGTCTGCCCTCTTCCAGCAGAGGGCAGCCACCCCATGTGACAGGAAGCAGTAAGGGACTGAGCTTCCCCGGAGCTGTGGGCTGGAGTGGGGCAAGGGGCTGATGGAGCTGTTAATGCACTGCCGTCCATCAGACTGTGGAAGGCAGTACTCAAAGAGCTAATTAGCACAGTTAACAACGCTTCTGGGGCTTCAGGATTGTGGGAACCCCTGGCTGGGTGCTACCGCATTCCCCTCGGGGTGACCTGCCTGGTATAGCCACAAGTCCTGCACAGAGCCCACCCCTGTGCCAGCATTTGGAACGCTGGCTGGACCCCACACTTGCTCCTCACACACCCCTTTCACACACCTTCAATGCAGTTGTGGTGGCCATGGGATCCACTGGGCCACTCAAACTCCCTGTGCTTCACTTTCCTCATCTGTAAGCGTACCTTTCAATTGGAGCAACCTGATGCACTCCTGGAGAAGAAATTAAAATTGCATATGGAATGCAAGTACATCTTGAATGCAATAAATGTTCACTTTCATTGGGGTCAGGAGGAGCATTAACCACCAGAGAAGTAACCCAAGTGGCTGTGTGCAAATGCTCCTAGCTGTCACTCCCAGAAACCTGGGCTCTGATGGACTCCAACTGTGCCCTTTTCTTCCAAGCTCCACAATCCATTGTGTTGCTCTTCTGTGTTTACAGACTCTGCACACGCACGCTGTCACCAAGTGTTTACTTGGTGTTTACTGAGCACCCTCTGGGGGCTAGACACTAGGCCTCAGATGGTGGGTGGCTCAGTAAACACTAGTGCATATGTTTACTGAACACTCTCTAGGGGCTCAACACTATGTCAAGTACAGCAGAGTCTAGCAGTTACTAGCAGAGTCTGGAGAAATACAGCCTAGATTTGAATGCTAGCTCATAACTCACTAGCTATGGGATCTTAGGAAGACACTGACCCTCTCTGTGTCTCTGTTCTCTCTTCTTTCAGATGGGGATAGTACCTACCTCTTGGGGAGGTTTTGAGGATTAAATGAATGGCTAGATATACAGGAAGTGGAACAGTGCTTGGGACATAGTGAATGCCATCCAATCATTAGCTATTAATGGTTACTTTAAAAGTATGCTCGACCTTGAGGGCTACATATGAAGGCATTGAGGATAACTCAGTTCCTTCAGAATTGAAGCAGCACTTCAATTCTGCTGCTTTTTCTATGCCTGCATGCTTTATATCAAGGGTTAATACACTTTTCCTTAAAGGGCCAGGTAGTAAAGAATGAAGTCTTTCCAGGCCAGAGGCAAAAAATGAGGCTATTATGAAGGTACTTATATAACCACTTAAAATGTAACCATTTCAAAATGAGAAGGAAGAAAACATCCTTAGCTCAGGGGCTTCGGTAAAAACTGGCCGCTGGATAGATTTGGTCTGCAGACTGGAGTCTGCCCATCTCTGCTTTATAGCATCCAATGCTTATGACAACACAACGCAAGTACCATTATTCCCTCCGCTTTAAGACTCGGAAGCTTTGTCTCAGAGTGACTGAGTGACTTTCCCAAGGCCACAGAGCTGTTGACTGTATTGCCGTCTGTCTCTCCCTTCTGTTCCGTTAATATCCGCTTTATATATTTAGGGGTCTTGATGTTGGTCCTGGGAGATGTCCAGTCTTTAATGGATTTTTCTGGGATGCCTGAATGATGGAAGTGGGACATGAGGCATCTAGGTGTCTGACATCCCAAACAGCATTTCGATGAGAAAGAAGGGTTCCATGATTTGGGGGCTCGATACACAGAGTTATAGAGCAGAAGGCCTCTTGAGAGTAAGAGGGAGCTCTTCAGACTACAAGATAAGCAAGGCTTCTCCATGGCCCCTGCCGAGCTCCCTGTGAGGCCAAGATAATAATTTAATGACTGCAGTGCACGAGCTAACTGTTGAGTGCTTTAGAATAGCTAGAAAACAGCCGTTTCACATAGCCAGTTCCTGCTGTATATTCCCTGTTCCATTAGCTTGTGTTCCAGAAGGGGCCTGTGACAGAGCAGGAGCGTCACCGTCTTATACAAGCCCCTCATTCTAAAGTTCACCTTAATTTTAAAAAAATCTCCTAAATCCAAAGGGCATCAGCCTAATGGCTAATGTCAGCACGACCAGAAACCACAAATAACATCTCCAACCAGAAACACTCAAACTCCTCCCCATTCAGAGACATGCTAGCCCCAAGATAAGGCACCTCTGGCTGGGAAGTTGCCAGCCTTGAGATAAACCCACTCTGGCTAGAAAGATGTCTGCCCCAAGATAAATTCCCCTCCTTCCAGAGACGTTCCAACCGCACCATAAAACTTCTCTCACACAGAAACATTCCAAGCGTATAATAAGCCCCTCACCCTAAAACCAATATATATTCTTAGTCTGTAAGAAAAAGTGCTCCTGAATGAAATTGGCCAGAAGCCCCTCTCAGCTTTTATCTAAAGTAAACCTGTCTTTAACTGCCAAGCCTGTGTTGTGTTTCTTTCCTCTTTCTTTAACTCTTGCCTGTAGCATCATTTCTGTCCTAGAGGGATCTTCTCGTCTTAATGGACTGGCAAGTCACACACAACTGACCTCACAAGGGGCCCAGAGAACCACAGAGAATAAGCACTTGTGTGGTGCCCATTGGCTCACCTGACATGCCCAGCCTCGAGGCCTTTGCACTTGTGGTTCCCTTTGTGTAGAGTAGAATTCAGCAGACATTTCCTACAAAGGGCCAGAGAACATATACTTCAGGCTTTGTTGGCCTTATGGTCTGTTGAAACTACTCAGCTCTGCTATTGTAATAGGAAAGCATCCATAGATAAGATAATGCATAACGGCAGGGTGCAGTGACTCACACCTGTAATCCCAGCACTTTGGGAGGCCAAGATCGGCAGATCACCTGCGGTCAAGGGTTCCAGACCAGCCTGTACAACATGGTGAAACCCTATCTCTACTAAAAATACAAACATTAGCCAGGCGTGGTGGTGGGTGCCTGTAATCCCAGCTACTCTGGAGGCTGAGGCAGGAGAATTGCTTGTACCCAGGAGGCAGAGTTTGCAGTGAGAAGAAATTGTGCCACTGTACTTCAGCCTGGGCAATAAAGCAAGACTCCATCTCAAAAGAAAGAAAAGATAATGATGTATAATGAAAGTGCATGGTTGTGGTTGTGTTCCAATAAAACTTTATTTATACAAACAGGTGGTAGGGCAGATTTGGCCTGTGAACCTTGGTTTGTGAACTCCTGACCTAGAGCACTCTCCCTCCAGGAAGCTGAAAGCCTTCCTCTTTCATTCTTCTAGTCATCTGTGTAGCTACCACCCTATCCAAACAGTCACACCCCTGCTCCTCAATCTTCCTTCACCCCCCAACGAAGTCCTGACTACTATGTGAAATTACATTATATATTAATTTATCGGTTTATCATCTGCTACCCCCCTTTGGGAATGTAAAATCAATGAGAGGTACCTGGAGCTTGTAGAAATGTTTGATATATATAGTAGACACACAATAAATATTTGTGGAATGATTAGATCTCAAGGAACAATAAACGCAAATAACAGCAAATGCTTTTTGCACAGTGATTAATACATTCCTGACACTCTGACACACATATGCAAAATGTTATTGAATTCTTTCAATAGCCCTATAATGCGGGATCCTTTATTAAGCCCATTTTACAAAAGAAACGGGTTCAGAGAAGTACAGTTACTTGCCCAAATGGTGATGTTTTCATCACAGGAAAACATCACAGAACGCTAGGGCTAGCTAGGATCTTGAAGATCAATTTTACTCTAATCCTGGCACTGTACAAACGCAGAAACTGGGATTTGGCAAGAGGAAGCCACATGCCAAAGGTCACATAGCAAGAAAGAGACAAGGTAGAGTAAGGACCAGTGTCCTCGCCTTCCTGCTGTAGGAGGCTCCACCTCCAGCGTGTCCTGTGAGTGCAGGCAGCACCCTGAGTAGGGTCAGTTCCCCGCGTGGTCTGCCACTGTGGGGACGGTGACCTGCTTGTGGCCTGTGAGCCCTGGAACCAGAGCTTTCTCTGGTCCCACAGGTCAGATCAGGGACAAACTGCATGCCAGGCTTCCTCCCTGAATCATCCAATACAGGTGAAGCCAGGTTATCTCAGCACCTGCATCCCCCAAGAGGCTGCAGATGCGAAGCCTCTATAAAGCAGGCAATAAAAACTGCCAGCAGCCATCCCAGGAATACTAAACGAGCTCTCTCTCCGCCCTGGTGCTGGGCGCTATCCCCACACACAACACAGTCGGCTCTAGGGGAGGCAGAGGCTGTCTGTTTTTTTAAGTGCTCTTAGGTGTTGTTTTTTTATGGGGAAAAAAATCAGGAGAACCAGTTTCCTCTTTCCTAAATTAATCACACTCTTTCTATTTTCAAAGAGCATTTAAGGGCTGAAGGCCAGAGCCCTCAAAGCCTGCACACCTCCAGCTTATGTGGGGCCGAGCATAGCTGCAGAGGGCCTGGCTGTGCTCATGATGGGGGTTTCCTGGCCAGACAGAAGGGGACATATTCGTCTGCTTGGGATGTCACAACAAAGTGCCACAGACCGAGGGGCTCAAACAACTTCTTATCTCACAGGTCTAGAAGCTAGAAGTTCAAAAGCAGGGAGTGGCAGGGTTGCTTTTCTTATTTATTTTATTTTAATATTTTTTGAGACAAAATCTCTCTCTCTCACCCAGGCTGGAGGGCAGTGGTGCAATCTCTGCTCACTGCAACTTCCACCTCCCGGTTCAAGCAATTCTCCTGCCTCAGCCTCCTGAGTAGGTGGGATTACAAGTGTGCACCACCACGCCCAGCTAATTTTGTTTGTATTTTTAGTAGAGATGGGGTTTTACCATATTGGCCAGGCTGGTCTCAAACTCCCGACCTCAAGTGATCCGCCAACCCCAGCTTCCCGAAGTGCTGGGATTATAGGTGTGAGCCACCACACCTCCCAGGCTTGCTTTTCTGAGGCCTCTCTCCTTGGCTTGCAGGTGGCCGCCGTCTGCCTGGCCTCACATGGTCTTGCCTCTGTGTGTGTCTGAGTCCTAATCTCTTCTGCTAAGTAGACCAATCATATTGGATTAGGGTCTACCCCAATGATCTCATTTAACCTTAATTACCTCTTTAACAGCCATATCTCTAAGTACAGTCACCTTCTAAGGTACTGGGACTTAGTACTTCAACATATAAATTTGGGGCCAAGGAAATAATTCAGCCCCTAACAGTGGGCTTATTTGCAAATGCTCCTTGGCTGGCAACGTTCAGCCCTAAGCAACACCCCCAGCCACAGCATGCCTGACATCGGAGCCAGGACAGTTCCTTATTGGGCAACACTGTCCAACATACTGTGGGGTATTTAACATCCAAGCACCCCCTACCCAAATGGCAGCACCAGAGCTCTGGGGTCAGGACTCAAATACAGCACTACCCAGTACTAGCTGTGTGTATGGCCTTACGCAAGACACGCCCTCCCTGCTCTCAGCTTACTGTGGAATGTAGGGTCGTCACAGTCATTATTCACTACATGACAACATGTTTCCCAAAGGGTGGCTTGTGTGCTCCTGAAAGGAGATGATTTTGAGCAGAATGACAAAGGATGTCCTTCTATTTCATTTGTGTGTATAATAACGTATTAGAAAATATAATTAGCCCAAGTAAAGGATTTCAATATAAGTGTTTCTTCTAAAAGTAAATTGATTTAAAGTGCATAATTAGCAAACGGAAGGCACGACGGCACGAGAGTGACCGGCGGGAGAAATGGGAAATTGACACGGGGCGCCATGTGCACAGTCGTGGGCTCATTGGCAATGCTTGGCACAGGCAGCCACACCGGTCACAGTCCCAGCAGGAAGTCAAGAGTGCCCTGAAACCGAGTGATGGGAAGAGCATTTCGTAACAGAGCTCTCTGGCATGACTGCTGTAGAATAAACCCTGACCGTGTTTCATCCAACCCAGCTCCTCCCGAGGTGTCAGGCCCCTGCAGAGTCTCCGGCTTCCTTCCTCACCACTTCCCCACCCAGAGCCTATGCCCCAGCCACCTGGGCCTTTTTCCTTCCTCCCACAAGCTGTGCCCTCTCTTGTCTCCATGCCTTTGCATGTAGAATCCTAATTCACCTGGGTGATGTCAAGGTCCCCCAGTTCTTAGACACGTCTGAGAATCCAGCTGCTCATCTGTTCACGGGGGGACAAGGCCAGCTGCAGATGTGCCACCTCCTTCAGGAAGGGCTCCAGCCCCCAAAATACATCCCAGCCGTGAGCTGAGAGCTCGCCGTGCGTTGCACTCTGTACGAGTGGATTTATGCTCATAGCCTTATTTAATCTTCAGGATTACCTGTTTTACAGATTTATTTGATCTTCATGCCCCCATTTTACAGATGAGGAAGTTGAGCCTGGGAGAAGTGAGATGTCCCTCCCAAACCCAGCAGAGAGCCACCTGTGTGCGGGGCCTCTGACTCAGAACCACCTGGCACAAGACAGTTCCCTGCACCCCTCCGTCTCCCTTCTCTAGAAGGAGGGCCTGGCAACTTGACCAGAATCTTTTCTCCCAAAGGCTCAGGGGAGGGACAAGTTGAGGATGCTCAGCATAAACCCATCTGCAGCCCATCAGTCCTTAAGCTCACGAGATCCACTTCAGCAGCACACAGAGGAGTAGCTGCAGTGTCTCTTGTGGGCACCAATGCCTGAGCCTGTCACCTTCTGGGAAATCATCCATGCACTACAGCCACCCAGGGAACTATGAAGAGGCTTCAGTGCTCTTCTTTCAAAAAGGTTCCTACCAGTAGCAGGCAAAGGCCAGGCAACTCTGGTGGGGTGGTGTGTGGTGTGGCGTGTGTGTGTGTGTGTGTGTGTGTGTGTGTGTGTGTGTCAAGGTCTGGCTTTGTCACCCAGGCTGGAGTGCAGTGGCACGATCTTGGCTTACTGCAACCTCCCACCTCAGCCTCCCAAGTAGCTGGGATTACAGGTACATGCCAGCATGCCCAGCTAATTTCTGTATTTTTCGTAGAGATGGAGTCTGTGTTGTCCAGGCTGACCTTGAACTCCTGGACTGAAGCAATCCTCCCACCTCAGCGCCCCAAAGTGCTAGGATTACAGGCGTGAGCCATTGTGCCTGGCAATATTTTTTAAGGTAGTGATTCTTCTCACTTCTAGACAGCTGAGTTTTTTTCTAGATTCAGGGCCTCCAAGAAGAAACCACAGAGTAGAAAACAGGAAAAATGGGAAAGGAGTCAGCCTCTGGCCTCGTAAAAAGAAAATTATCTATTTTACTTTGTTTTTATTGTGGTAAAATACATATAACATCAAATCTACCATTAGCGACATTTAGGGCATTCACATGTTGTGTACACTTTATCAATATCTAGTTCTAAAACATTTTTATCACCCCCAAAGGATGATACCATAAATGTCACTCCCCATTCCCCCTCGCCCCAGCGTCTGGCCACCACTAATCTTTCTGTCTCTCTAGATTTGCCTATTGTGGACATTTTATATAAATGTTCTTTCACTTAACATAGTGACTTCAAGTTCATCCATGTTGTAGCATGTATCAGTATTTCATTCCTTCCTGTGGCTGAATAATATTCCGTTTCACGGAGACGCCACACTTTGCCATCCATTCATCAGCTGAAGGATGATAGGCTGTTCCTATCTCTTGCCTCTTATGAGGAATGCTGCTACGAATTATCACATACAAGATTCTGTCCGAACACTTGTTTTCAATTCTTTTGGGTATATACCCAGGAGGAGAATTTCTGGGTCTTATGGTAACTCTACGGTAACTTACTAAAGACTCAATCGCTGCCCTTTGAGTTTCAAATAGCCATCGTTTTTGGAAAAAAGGAAGGCCTTTCAGTTATAATTGATGCATTTGGGAGCACGCTGATGAGTGGGGAAGGATGGGTCCCCTGAAGCCCAGGAGAGAAAGGATGCCTTGGGCCAGGGCTGGAAGAGAGAGGAAGGGAGAGACGAGTTGAGCGAGGCAGGGGAGCGAGGTCGAACCCTGGCGCCGAAGCAGCAGGGACCCGCCAGGCTCCTGCTCCATCAGAGAAAAATTTCCATCAGCTCAGAAGAAAAATGAACCAAGACTATGAACGGGCACTTCGGAGAAGAAACTCACACAGCTAAAATTACGCGAGAAGTCAAGAAGGCACGCTCATCATTCAAAAGTGCCAATTCTGACATTGAGTTACCAGTCTTCAAAAAAATCTACCAAATTGGCTGAAATGTCAGTGATGGAGCATATTCCACGTTTGTTATGAAACTGGGAAATGATGACCCAGATACTCCCCTGGTGGAAGCACAAATGGCAAAACCATTGTGGAGAGTGATTTGACAGGACCCATTTAAATGAAGCCGTTTTTGACCCCCCAAATTTCACTATCAGGAAATCTATAGAAATAAAGGCCCAAGTAAGTGAAGATTTACGTTCAAGGATGTTCGTGTAACACCCTGGGCAATGTGTGTGACTCACACACACGTTTACACACAGGGAAACCACCTAAATGCCCATTGGTAGGGGGTTGGGTTAAGGAAGTTAGGATACCTAAAGGAACCAGGAAAGTAACAAGTCACAAAATGGGGCCAGGCGCTGTGGCTCATGCCTATAATCCCAGCACTTTGGGAGGCCAAGTCAGGTGGATCACAAGATCAAGAGTTCGAGACCATCCTGACCAACATGGTGAAACCCCGTCTCTACTAAAATACAAAAATTACCTGGGTGTGGTGGTATGTGCCTGTAGTCCCAGCTACTCAGGAGGCTGAGGCAGGAGAATTGCTTGAACCTGGGAGATGGAGGTTGCAGTGAGCCGAGATTTCACCACTGCACTCCAGCCTGGCGACAGAGCAAGA